>NC_061105.1:22509625-22549208 GCF_015104395.2 Macrobrachium nipponense | reverse complement strand
CACACATATATATATATATATATATATATATATGTGTGTGTGTGTATACATGTATATGTATATATATATCATATATATATATATATTATATATATATATATATATAAACGGTAAATACAAATACAAAAGTTCGCAAGTGTATAAGTTGCGAGTAAATGTGATCCACACAGGAGCTTATGAACCTGAATGGAAACAAGGAGGGAGCAAATGATGATGTTATGGATGGTGGGAGAGTGGAAGCAGTTAACACTTACAAGTATTGGGACTAAAGCATAATGAAGATGGTAAAACGAGAGAGAGAGAGGAAAAAAAAAAGGGACCACTTGTGAAGTTTCTGTCTGAAAGGCTGAGGGCTGAACGAACCCTTGCTTAAATAAATGAATTTCCAGCCATTTTACAGAGCAAATTAGTTTGTTAGTGCAAACTATATATATATATATATATATATATATATATATATATATATAATATATATATATATATATATATCATTCATTAGAATGGCTTTCTCACTGTTAACCAGCTTTTTTGAAATTGCTTCATATTTTCTAATTATTTTCTTTACTTCATTGTTCAGGTTACTAATGGACACATAATGGGGTTCTTCCATTTACTCCAGTATTTTTACACGCGACAGCTGTTTCGTCAACCTATACCGCACCCGACGAAGACATAGCATCCCTGGACGTTGAAAGTTTATTTACTAACGTACCAGTGGATGAAACAATACAAATCATCATGGACAAGATATACCGCTCTGAGAAACCACCATTACCGATCCCCGAAAAAATCTTAAAAAAAAGAGATGCTGGAAGCATGCACAAAGGAAGCCCCATTCCTCTCACATAGGGGCGAAATATATCGACAAAAGGACGGCGTGGCAATGGGTTCCCCCTCGGGGTTCTTTTCGCAAACGCATACATGGCACACACAGAAGAGGTCACATTTGAAGAACACCCAAAAACCCAGAACTATGGGAGATATATTGATGATATCTTTATCACAACAAAGGGCGACAATGACATAGAAGAATTAGTAAATAAACTCCAAGCAAATTCTACATTAAATTTTACGGGTAGAAAGAAAGTGATGAGAAGATGCTCCCTTTCTTGGACGTACTTGTGACCCAAAAGAACAACAAATACAATACCACCGTATACACTAAAAAAGACAGACGCTGGAAGATGCTTAAATGCTAGAGGAGAATGCCCTGATGCATATAAACGATCTGTGGTAAATGCATACATAAAACGTGCCATAACACACTGTTCCACGTGGAAAGCGACTAACGAAGAAATCAACAGAGTTCAACAGCTGCTCACAAATAACGGATATCCAGATGACATGATCCAGCAAGTTGTCAAAAAGAGATTAGAGGCTTTCCATAATCCGACCCCGAGGAACAACACACAAGACAAAGACAAAGAAATAGTGATATACCATCAGATACCATACAACAAACACCACGAAGATGAAAGGAAAGCCATCCTTGGTATACTGCGAAGAGGACCACCCCCCTAGTGCCATATAACAAAATAACAGCAAGGATTTACTGCAAACCAAACCTAACGGCCTCTTTGGTAATGAAAAATAGTACGGCCCCATCGACGGAGAAAGAGGTTAAATCTGATATAGTATACAAATTTGTCTGTGCTGACGAGCAATGTCAGTCCCCCCAAAAATGCTATATCGGACACACAACCACCACACTCAAACGTCGCATGCAGGCCCACAGAAACCAAGGAGCCATTCATCAGCACTTTGTGGATACCCACAATAAAAAACCATCATTACAAGAACTTCTCACAAACACCAAAATAATACACAAGGAAGGCAACTACAATCGTTTATTGATATCAGAAGCAGTCAGCATCGCAATGCAACGTCCCAGCCTTAACATCCAACGTGAGGCAGACCGTTCCTTGCCCTCGTGTAGGAGGCAGACCTTCAACCGCGTGGGACAAAACCCCCACACGCGGACAGGAGCGCACACTGACTTTCAGTG
The DNA here is from genome assembly GCF_015104395.2 of Macrobrachium nipponense. Lineage (NCBI taxonomy): Eukaryota > Metazoa > Arthropoda > Malacostraca > Decapoda > Palaemonidae > Macrobrachium > Macrobrachium nipponense. Next base: position 22,547,203 of record NC_061105.1, on the reverse strand, counting down.
AATTAAACATATATGTAATTAATATATATTTATGTATAATGTGTATATAATAACTTACTTTCAACTTTTTTTTTTTTTATGCAATTTCTGTTGTTAACATATTTATTTATTGTCTTATTTTATGTTCCACTATAGTCTTTTGTAAATACTTAAAACTAGGTATCTGGCAATTGTACTACCTTTCCGTCCTCATGACGTCACAAAACGCATGTAGGCTCATATTTGTATTTACGGGCTGCTCTGTGAGCAAGAGCCCGTGCTGGCACAAGGCCAGCTTAATCTTAAACAACATATTTGTATCAGTACGCTTGAAAACGTCAATACGTATAGGTTGACGAAACAGCTGTCGCGTGTAAAAATACTGGAGTAAATGGAAGAACCCCATTATGTGTCCATTAGTAACCTGAACAATGAAGTAAAGAAAATAATTAGAAAATATGAAACAATTTTCAAAAAAGCTGGTTAACAGTGAGAAAGCCATTCTATTCAATGAATGTTGTATCCGTGAAAAATTGTGCCCTAGAAGTATATATATATATAATATATATATATATATATATATATATATATATATATATATATATATATATATACATATATACAAAATACATACGTATTTATATATTATATATATTATATGTATATTTATAAATACAAAAAGAAAAATTACGAATGAATAATAATTGGACCACAATGACTACGTTAAACGGTATCAATCTATCCTGATATAATGAAACAAATATATAATCCAGCAATACAGAGTAAACATTCTGAAATAATATTTGAATAGAGCTGAAATATTTCTAGATCACTGTACAGTATTGGCGTGATAATGAAATATTTGAGATTAATTTACGAGAGTCACTGATAAACTAAAGTTTTTATCCCAGCACAAGCCGCAACCTGGTTTTAAAGTTCGGTTACGTTTTAATTACAAATGTTCACAAATAATCGCTATCTTTGCAACCGCTTCTTATGTATTCTAGGCTGGCAGATATTTTGACCTTCATCTGAGGTCATGACCCAAATCTTTATCTTGGAAAATAAACCATTAACTGGAATTGTTGATCAGATGTAAACATGAGCATAAATTCATACATATTCCTGTGTATACATAAGGTAAACTTCGAAGTATACTGTACATGGGCATAATAAAAACGTCATATGAAAGCGTAGTTCAAGAAAACTAGAGGTAATAAGGAAGACGACAAAAACATAAGGACAATTATCTAAAAACTGGAGACTCTTTAGAGAAAAATATGTGAGGAGGTCAAATGTTCATTACCAAGAGAAATATATCACTTATTAAAAAACTTCAATTATTAAGGAATTATGTTAGAAAAAAATCAAATTTGAATACAAACGATAGAATAAAAATATAGATGAAAAACATTCTCTTCGCTCAATAAATTTTATAAGGAAAAACAAAGCCGAAGGTACAGATTGAAAGTAAGACAGAGAAAACGAAAATTAAATAAAACTGTGGGGTGAAAAAGAAAGTGAAAGCATAAAAGGAAGGAAAGAATGGGAGGATAAGGTGGGAAAGATATGGAAAATCTAAAGGGAAAAATGATTGATTAGAGAAAGTGTATATAGGAAAACGAGAGAGAGAGAGGAGAAACAAAATTGTACGAGGGAAAGGACAGAAAAAGTGATAAAATTAAGTGGGATAAAAGAGGGGCTAGAAAAATGTATTCGAAAATTTAATGGAAGTAGAAAAAGGTTGGTAACGAAGGGATGACGAAACATTAAAAAAAAAAGGTGAAGAAAAAGTATGGGCAAACGTCATGTGAAAACTATAGGTTGATAAGGTAAGGGGAAAACGTAATAAGAAGAAAAAGTATAGGAGAAAAGGGTAGAGGGAAAGAGAGATAAAGTGCAAGAAGGAGGCAGTAAAACATGTTAAGTTAATTGAACTTTTGGTATGTCGCAATAATACTTCAAAGATACCTGTAATGGAAAGGGTTATAATCATAAGAGACGAACTCAGGTAACCCATTCAGCCGTTTTTCATCGTAAAACCAAGAAGTGAGTGAGTAAACTTCAGAAACAATAATCGAACATTATCACAACAAAGACTACAATGTAAAATGTATATATATAATATATATATATATATATATATATATATATATATATATATATATATATATATACACACACATATATATATTATCTATATCTATACATACGGTATAAACAGGTACACAAATAAAACTCAAAACCATGATACATAATCTGCGTGTGTACGTATGTGCAACATCGAGGGTATCAGAAGCGAAACAGAAAACGGAACAGGAAACAAAAGGGCAGCATAACAGAAAGACATCGTAACCCAAATATCTCGTTGAACCGAAGACCAATTCCAGAAATGGATGAAATCGGACAGGGCGGAATCCTGGGAGATCTACCAGTAGTGTATTTCCACCCTGCGCTTGTAGCACAGTGGCACGATGCCCGGATGAAAATCCACTTTCCTTCAAAACTGATTAAACCTCGACCGTCTTATGGCTTTTTAAATACTTGAACATAACCGAGTAAACTAAGAGTATAAAGGTTTTTTTTTCCACATTAATATTCGACCAAATGTCATGATACGTATAAAAAAAATCCAAATCGTCAATAAAGAAAACAACAGCATAAACACAGACATAACGTAGACAGCTCAGCGAGAAACAAAACCTAGTACTAGAATCCTTTGAGTGCCGTAGCCAAGATCTGAAACCCAAATGGGGATCAGGATGATGAGGGGAACCAGAAGCAGCAGCAGAAGAATTGCAGTCTGAATGAGAGAGAGAGAGAGAGAGAGAGAGAGAGAGAATAAACGAAACCAACATCTTCTAACTTATCTGTTTACCAGTTGTTTTCTTCAATCCTTTTTCTGGGAGACCGGCGAGTCTTGAAATACTTTCGTTTAGGAACCGATGTTTTTCTCTAATTTATTTCTTTTTTTTTTACATATTTGGTAAACTGCCTTATAGTTTTTGGAGTGATTCTCTCTTTAATACTACGTTCTAGGGACCGATGTTCCCCGAAAAAAAGAAAAAAATGTTCATGTATTCGTTAAAGTAACAAAAAACGACCTTCAGACGAAAATAATGAATCCGCAAAGTGAAAATTTCCCGCAAAATGAGAGCACAGAATCTTATCAGTCAAAGCACAGGACGAATATCCCAACGAAACTGACCTCCAGGTAAAATGAAACGATTTCCACATCTTATCTTACCTTATTTCTCTCCATAAACAAACTTTCCCATTCGTAAACTTCGTCTTTGCAAGCTTACCTGAAAGAAAAATGTTTCCAGTTAATGCAAGGTATAGTATTTTCTTAATTCATAAACTACGTATGATAATAAAGGACATCGTTGTCATATCCAGTGTCACATCATGGTGTACTTTTCATTCAAACTACTGTGTATTTTAGAGCCGTGTCTAATTGATTTTCGTCAATGAAATCTTATCTTACCAAAGCATCAGATATGGATCTTATTTTGAAAATAGTTATTTGAAGCCACGGCCTAATTGGCAAAAATATGCAGTGATGTCTAATGTTGGTAATTAAGGAACTTATCAGAGTAAATCAAAGATAGTTAAAGGGAAACTTAACTAAATTTAGTAAGCGCCCAGCGAGAGGCTAGTTATGACGTAAACTATGACATCAGACGTAATAGCAGGGTTCCCAGTAGTATGATAATGATCTTAGCAACACAAATATTTGACCCTCTGGTACAATAAGTATTAAAGAAAAAGCTAGGCAAATCATTTGTTGAGAATGACGATAATAATATGGTATCCATTGACAATACCACGGGCAATTAATAAAAATTTGGTATATATACTGCATGCATGTCAATATTATATCAAAGGAATTCCGTACATATACATATGGCAATATTACTATTTCATTGTACAATTTCACTATCAGTTATGCAAAAACTTTCAAATTGGTGAAATACAATCAAATTTAAATGAAAATACGATCATTTAGAGGTGTTATGTACGATATTTTGCCGCTATGTAACTAACTGGTAACCTTGCATAATAGTAAACACCGCCAACGCAGGGCGAGGGCAGGTTATATATGATTACTGCTGCAACTATGGCAAGCCTAGCAAATTGTGCTTGTGGCTGCAAGATTACTTTTGTGTTGCGTGTTTTTGCAATATGCAACAAAGAAAAGAATCGTATGCGTCATATGCTAAATATCAACAGGTAAGTGGGTTATACAAAAGCACCAAACGATTGATTGTGAAAGAGGAAAAAGGTATGCTTTTTAGAATGCGTGTTCGCGCGCGCGCGGACCTTACAGACCTTACATCTTGTTCGGGTTTTCCCAGGTCCCTCACTGTGAGGCACCTCTAATGTCTACCAGAGAGTTGCTAGTACATCAACCGGTATATTTTGCATCTTCCAATCTTGGATGGTCTGGGATGCAGAGAGAGAGAGAGAGAGAGAGAGAGAGAGAGAGAGAGAGAGAGAGAGAGAGAGTTAAATTCCAGAGATCGAAACCAGCAGATCCGTATATTATAACAAGGAGGGTTCACCTCCTGTGCATTATGGGTTTGTGGGAAAAAATATTAGTTTCGTTAAATGCAAAACTCTTTTCCTTGTTATCATTACAAAGAAAATCTAAGAGCGTCCAAATTATGAGAACGACTAAAATGATAATCATCTTTACATGAAATTATGTCTGTCTGTCTGTCTGTCTGCCCTAAATGCTGTGTGTCCTTACTCAAGACATCTCAAGAGGAGAAGAAATCCGGGATGTGTAAGAAAACTGCTCTAACTTTCTTCCCTTGCTAATTTGAGTAAGAGGTGACGCAGAGAAAAACTTTTGCAACAGCTGGAGAGAGAGAGAGAGAGAGAGAGAGAGAGAGAGAGAGAGAGAGAGATCGAAAATAGCAAGCTGCCTTTGGTTCTTTGAACTGAAACCAATGTTTGACATCTCCCCGGCCCCTGTGTCGAATGACAAGGGGAAAGGCGTCACTGCCTAAGTGACGGCAATTGTGCAAAAAGCGGATCCGTAGAGGAACTTCTAATGAGGAGCAAAAGCGAACTGACAACCTCACGTAAACGGTCAGAGAAGCTTATTACGTACCCTAGGCCTTCAACGTCTGATTGTTAAATTAGCTGTGCAACTGATTTCAGAAACAACTGCGACCTGCACATGTCATATTTCATGTTCTACCAGGGATTATTCCTTAAGCAATTGCAGAAAACAACTTTGCAATGCTGTAAAAAATGTGACATTTATTGACTAATCTGCTGAAGAGAAATGTTTCAATGCAGTGAAATATGAACCTTCACAATTGAGTGCATTTTTAAAGAACTAAGCAATATACGATCGTGTGTTTTATTCAATAATAACAAAAGTATCCACAAAAATTTAGAGCATATATTGGAAGTCATACAACAATGACTTTCAAAAAGTTTATTATTGTCAGGCACTGTGATCTCCTGATCTCTTACAAGCGCACACTAATGGAAATCTAATGGAACATAGGCCCCAGGGAACATAGGCCCTACCCCGTCTTATGAGCTTTACATTTTCTTTATTTTTCTTCATTTGTTATTACCTATATTTCGCAAGACTGGTAATAATAATAATAACAATTATTATTATAGTATATACAAATATACAATACCGAGTGTTCAATAGGAACGTGAGAAAAAGTATCTGCCGATAAGAAAAATGTGTGGAAAATGCCGAGAAGGAAAACCTGACAAAAACAGGAACTCATCACCCACACACATCACAAACAGCCTCAACTGAAGGTATTGACTAACTGGCGGTTCTGACCAATGCTTCGTAGGACTGTAAGGTTTGCTCTCCACTTAAGGCCGTCGACATGTCTTCAAAGTGCCCGTGATACTTGTGCGATAAGTTGTAGACAAGTCTTTGTGACATGATTCACTGTGTGTGGATGTGGAAACGCCTTAAGGGGTGAGTTATTGACAAAATTGGAGTGTTGTTAAGTTACGTAGGTGAAAAGAAGTGGGAGTCACGAGGTGGTACAGGCACTTGCCACAGATTGAGAGAAAAGGTGAAGGAAGGAGGAAAAGGAGACAGAGGATGTTGGACGGGTTTTGGTGCATCAGAGGCGCTGATCATCATTGGGTAGGTTTATGAAATGGCTGATACTGGTCAAGTATCAAGGTCATAGTTCACCCGTTATCATTCAATTAGTCAAAGGATGGTCGTGGCAGTCACCATATTTTTATCTGCTATGCATATCTCCTTCATTTTACACACACACACACACACACACACACACACACACACATATATATATATATATATATATATATATATAATATATATATATATATATATATATATATATATATATATATATATGCAGTGGTGCATAATATACTTCGAAAGATCCAGATGTAAATACTTGTGTTCGAACTTTAAGTACATTCGTGAAAAATTTCGAAAACTTACAGCTTTTCTCCATCTGGTGGAAAACCATAAGTTTTTGCAGTTTTTCACGAATGTATTTCTATTGCGTACACAAGTGTATCACTCTGGATCCTTCGACAAACACACACCAGTGTGTGCGTGTGTGTGTGTAATCCATCCGTGGAAGATTAATCGATTCATTATACTAAAAGCAAATGCAGGAGCTCTAATTCTGCTCGAGAATTATTTTTTCACAAGTCAAGACTCCGCCACCGAAAAGAAGACTTCCAAGTGAGTCTTGGGAGTCTTTGCTCTTCCCCTGAGCACCTTTCAGATTCTGCTCAAATGGACGAGGAGCCTTTCCAACAGCCAGTCTTCATCGGAAACTTGTAAAGAAATATCTAATCATCGGTATGAGTTTTTTGCATTCTTTTAGGGGTTACCGGGATAAGTTAATTAAATGCTATTATCATAATTACTTTTATTATTTTGATTGGAATGTCATTACGACTGCTGTCTTCAATCTCATAATGAAATGACTGTCTGGGATAATTTTATTCTATTTTGGATTCATTATTCTTTAGAGATTTTCTATTGCTCCGCATTTTACCGATATTATTATTATTTTATTTTTTTTGCTCTATCACAGTCTTCTAATTCGACTGGGTGGTATTTATAGTGTGGGGTTCCGGGTTGCATCCTGCCTCCTTAGGAGTCCATCACTTTTCTTTCTATGTGCGCCGTTTCTAGGATCACACTCCTCTGCACGAGTCCTGGAGCTACTTCAGCCTCTAGTTTTTCCAGATTCCTTTTCAGGGATCTTGGGATCGTGCCTAGTGTTCCTATGATTATGGGTACAATTTCCACTGGCATATCCCATATCCTTATTTCTATTTTCAGGTCTTGATATTTATCCATTTTCCCCATTTCTTTCTCTTACCTCTGGTGTCCCATGCTATTGCGACATCAATGAGTGATACTTTCTTCTTGATTTTGTCAATCAACGTCACGTCTGGTCTATTTGCACGCATCACCCTATCAGTTCTGATACCATTTTCCCACAGGATCTTTGCCTGATCGTTTTATGTCACTCCTTCAGGTTGGTGTTCGTACCACTTATTACTGCAAGGTAGCTGGCGTTTCTTGCACAGGCTCCAGTGGAGGGCTTTTCCTACTGAATCATGCCTCTTTTTGTACTGGTTCTGTGCTAGTGCCGGACATTCGCTTGCTATGTGGTTTATGGTTTCATTTTTCGTATTGCACTTCCTACATATGGGAGAGATGTTATTTCCATCTATCGTGGCAGAGTGGGTTAGGCCGTCAATGGACTAGTTAAGCAACATTGAGGCTGGTCAGTCATTGGATGGGTGACCACTCTCCTCGGCGTTGATTCCTTGGCAAAGGATCTTTACCATAATTTCCTCAGTCTACTCAGCTGTAAATGAGTACCTACCTATTCCTGATGGGGTAGGGTCCAGCTATGGGTTAAATAGCAAAACTCAGCAACAATGGAAAGAAATGAAGGATTAAACGACAACGACGTAAATGGAACCTCTGGCAACAGAGGAGCTTCGTCCGGCAACCAGGTATTCAACCCAATTGAAGGGAAGACGGTCAGGTACTTGGAGGTCGTCATCCAGCAACTGACCACCACAACGACAGTAACCAACAACCAGAGACTGGAGCTACAGAAGCAAACCAGAGGAAGAAATGGACAAGAGAAGAAAATAAGGAAATATGGAGATGCTACATCAGAAGCAACCCGACGGATAGAGGATATAGAAGAAGGTTGGTCAACATCTGGAATGAGAGGAATAACACCCCCAAAATAGAGCAGAGGCTGGCAGACCAAGTAAGGAACATAAAGAGAAAGAACTGGCTCTCCCCAACAGAAAGAGAGGAATTGGAAAGGGAAATGGCACACGGCAACGAATTACAAGAAGACGAACTGAGAGACGATGCCACAGAAGACGACAGGGATGATGAGGTATCAAACAACAACATATACGAAGAAACACCGACGAAGTAACGTTATTATTATTATTATTATTATTATTATTATTATTATTATTATTATTATTATTATTATTGCAAACCACATATTAATCTAATAGCAATAAAATCAACTAGAATATTTGCTACCTAACTGATTTGTACATCTCTTAGTCGTTATTCCAACAACAACACAACGTTGCAAGTTTTTTCAAATCACCTTTTATTTTAATATCGAAACATAACTTTTCCATTAATTCCCCCAGATTTTATTTATTAGCATATTAAGGTACCCGAATACTTTAATGTGAAAGGCGGTTATTCTACGTAAATTGTTTCATTTTGCTGTAATATGGTAACTATCATGAATTTTTAAAATAATATAAGTAACGAAATAGCGTGAAATAAGAGCAAAGTACCTTCATGAAAACAGGAACTGAACAAAAATTCAGAAAACTAATATTCAGGAAAAACAATCGAGAAATAATAACTATAAAACTTATCAAAAACATGGGAGGTTTTCAGGATAAGTAAAAAAACAGACACCTGCATGAAGAATAGTAATAAGAAAATGAGTCGAGAAATCCGGGGCAGGCAGAGACCCGCGTTCATTCCTCAAATACCTTCTCCCTCAAAATCGTTGGATTGAGGATAAGAGAGAGAGAAAAAAAAACAATGAAGGAAAAATAAGGAAAAATTCTCTTCGTTTTTTCTCTGGATCTTCCTCATTTTCCCCTTTTTTCGAAATCGACAGAGGAGACAATTTTCACTTGTGAGTTTTTAGTCCGAAATGATCAGAGCCAAAGAGGAAATTCGGTATTTCCTTTTCATTCTTAGGCCTTTTTCAGTTACTTTCCCCCGGTCTTTTCTATTTTCTTTCATTTTTTTTACTCTAAAGAGACACTAACAAAAATCCCACTATACTTTAGCTTATTTTCCCTTGCCATTTATTCTCTAGCGTAGGAAACTGAAATATGCAATAAAATTTTCTCCCGTAATTTTGTCACTACGACAAAAGCAACGGAGAAAATTGTTACACTACGGCAAAAGCAACGGAGAAAATTGTTACAGATGGCGAAGTGATTAGCCATAATTAACGTCGACAAAATCATAAAAGCTGATCACGGCAGACACACAATTAGCTGAACTCGTGTGAGTTCCTTTACTCCTCTATTCTGCCGAGTACGGATGCAATTCCGCTCACTTCATGACGTCATATGTTCCGGACTTTGCAATACTGATCGAGCCATTATAGATTTGACACCTCTCTTCATTTCATGGAAGCGAAGGCTGACCAACGGACAATATAACCACTTTATCTACTCTAAACTTGAAGAAAGGAAGGAATGGGAAGAAGGAAAAGGAACTGACCTTCTTGAGAATGAGATCAGATTAAAAATGCTCCAGATGAAAGATTCCCATCACATTCCCCCAAAAGGGATCATTCGAATGAACTGCTGCCAACTGGGTCACTTCTGAGTCGGGAGGTTGGAGAAAACACGCTGGTATGCGAGGCAGTTGGTCTGGCCAGGTATTTGGTACTTAGGTTTCCACATCTTTTATGACTTATGTGGCTTAGTTGGCAGCGGCCTTACCATTCAATTAAAGTACATGGGTTCGATTCCTGACAGAAACCTAACTAAATAAACTAACTCCCAAATACAGAATCCACTGCACAGATAAACGGAGCTACTCAACTCACTACATGCGACTTGAAAGGGATTCGAATCCGGATTTTCTAGCTAGTGGGGAAAGTATGAATATAGGCTGTATAATTTCCGTGTGTATGAAGATGACATACATACATACGTACATATAAACTGCTGGTTGACAACAAGGCAACGACCGTAAGTGGAGATACATTATTTGACAATTAAATTTTTAATCAATTTCTTTGTGATTATGTGTGCGATAAGTTGCTGATGCGTTATTGAAATGTTTTACTGTAGAGCGGAGGAAGCCTAACATTTCGGCGCATCAGTTAAGCCAACTAAAAAGAAAAACATCACCAACGAAGTAAAACATAGAAGCTTGCATAAAAAATAAATAAATAAATAAACATCAGGCATACGATCCTGAACTGCATCGGAGATCATCCCGTGCAAACCCGACCTGATCCGTCGCTAAGCGAACGTCCGTGACAAGTCCCGGTCTAGTCGAAAGAATGAATAATGTTGTCTAGGGATTGATGCTGAGCCCCTTTTTATATCTCTCGACATTTTGCCTCTAGACAGATACGGGCTGGTTCTGGATGCCGATGCTCCGTTTGTCATATAAATGGAAAAAGACCTACCGGATGAATTTGTTTTCATATACTCAGTTTTAACGTTCAACCTGATATAATTATTTTCATTTTATTTTTATCTTACTTTTATTTTAACCTGGGCAAAGTCACCCGCAACATTTTATATCGATTACATTCTACGACAGACACCACATTCATTTTACCTTAAAAACTTTGAAAGATTACTACATGAAAACTAAGTTATATTTATTATACAGCACTATAGTAGTTTTATTTATACTAGGGAGGAGAAAATCAATAAATTATCTTCCTTTTTATTTTCGGCAATTCTTACCTTCATCAATGGAAAACAAAAAGTGCCACTCATCTTGAGATATTCTGCGGTTTCATGTCCAAAATCTGGTTCAAAATAGGTGCGGCCGCACGTATGCTCTTTATAATGTTCTGGCTTATGACAATTTTCGGCTTACGACGCGTCTCAAGAACGGAACCCCCGTCATAACCCAGGGACTGCCTGTAATACATTTTGCAGGATTGGGCCTAATACCCATAGAGAAGGCAAGCGATTGATAACACCCGATGCCTGTTTTTTGGAAACTTACAAATTATGGGGGTACGTCTCTCGTTGACGAGGGGTTTTCGCGCTCGGCCCACCAATCTGGTGGTCCGGAGTTCGATTATCGGCTTGGCCATCGCGGAATCGGAGGAATTTATTTCTGGTGCTAGAAATTCATTTTTCGATATAATGTGGTTCTGACCCCACAGTAAGCTGCAAGTCCCGTTGCTAGCTGCCCAATTGGTTCCAACAACCAAAAAATAACTAAACCTTCGGGCCAGCCCTAGGAAATCTGCTTATCAGTTCAGTGGTCTGGTAAAACTAAGATATACTCAAGTTTTACAAATTATGGCTTTATGTAGCAATATTTTTAAAAGTACTAACGCAAAATATAAGATGCAGATACTTTCACCAATGTAACAAATTCATATTCAATAAAAGCTAGAAAGAAAGAAGCACAGCAAAAATATCAATAATAGCACAGAGATAAAGACAAAAAAGTTTATAAGAGAGAGAGAGAGAGAGAGAGAGAGAGAGAGAGAGAGAGAGAGAGAGAGAGTATTGTTTTGACAGTTTTTTGGCGGTGTGAGGTTCTAGCAACAAAAATGCGCTGTGAATTGAATAGTCTTTTACCTGTCCAATTGTTATTATTCTTAATGTAGAATGAAATGGTCATGGAAACTACTAATCCACAAACAATATTATGGTGTGGACAATTTTTTTAAACTAACAGAATAGCATATACAAAGGTTTAAGGATAACGCTGCCCATACCTGTGGTGAGAGGTAAACCTTTGATAGAAAGTGACTTGGGACACGCACAAAATTTGACAGTGACTTGTTCCCCACCTTACCATCTACAGCTACTGACTTAAGCCACTTGATACCCTGAAAATGTTGTAGAACAGAGCCTGACATCGACATCAGGAAACGTAACGTCATATTTACAGAATTCTTTACCATTATTCACTTCTTTCAATTGTGATCATAGCATACTAGTATTATTTGTATGGATGTTGTTCAGTGTTACCACAGGTTGATCTTTGGCTGGCTAGCATATATAAACCTTAAAACAGCTATAAGACCTTTTCCTTTGCATGAGAAGGTTGCACAGGCTGGAATATTGAAAAACGATCCAAAAAGTAGAAGAAATAGACCCTGATAAAATTAGTTGAGCTAAAAACTGCAGCCTGAGATCGGTCATATAATACGCAACCTAACTCACCAATGCCAAGGTAGCAGATATTGGTTCCAAACCCTCCCCAACACAAGAACTAGTCAGGGAAGGGAGGGACCACTGCAGTAGAGTTGACTTTCGTAAAGAGAGAAGTTAAATTCCTACAATAGCATATTCGCTGGCAATAGCTTTTGAAATATGCCAATCAAAATTGTCAGCGATAATTAATTCGTTTACACATTATAGCATTAGCTATAACTCCATCGGCACTGCAAAACTACTTTGCTCTTTGAAACAGAATCTGAGTGAGTTATTTTCTATGACAATGCATCGTGAAAACAATGAAGAAGATATCATTAAGAAAGATATTTTACGATTGCCCTGGTGATAAAACGAAACTAATAAGATGAGGCTTGTTCACCATGGTATTAAACCAGAAAAGAACTTGAAAGTCTCTCTCTCTTTCATAATTTTTTTTATCTCTGTCCTATTATTAATATTTTTTTATCTGCTTCTGTCTTTCTATCTTTCTACTAAATACGAACTTGTTACATTGGTGAAAAACTATCTTAATATTTCATATGTGTTAGTATTTCAAGAAAATCACATACGGTATAGCAGTAATTCGCAAGTGAACTGAAAATTTTGCTAATTTGCTGCTGTAGATATTGGGTTTGATTGTAAAATATGCAGCTAAAGAAATATGCGAAATATATGAGAATAAAAGTGCTTAGGAAGTCAGTATTCAGAATTAGTATTTCCAATAGATTATCGAATCCTATCAACAGACGCGACTGTCCACAAGATCGAGACAAAGCTTTCACCAACAGTGTTAACGGTGGTGTTCTGTAATCAGCAAGCCATCTCATATATATATATATATATATATATATATATATATATATATAGATATATATATATATATATATATATATATATATACATATATATATATATATATATATATATATATATATATATATATATATATATATATATATATATATATATATATATATATATACATGAGGTGGCTTGCAGATTACAGAACACCACCGTTAACACTGTTGGTGAAAGTTATGTATCGATCTTGTGAACAGTCTGTTGGGTGCTTAATTAGTTACTTGTTCAACTGCTTCGGGGTTTCATAGTCGCGGATTCGTGTTCGCTCTGGATCAGGAGGGAACGAACTATTGTGTGCCATGGTACCAAAACACTTCTTCCTCTCACTATACTTTAGAGCGGTGTATTACACCATCATCACTAGCGAGAGAACACAGGATGATTATTTTTTTATAACAGGAATTAGATAGTTTGCTTGAGAACCTACCTCGTTGCCTTAATTGACAGTAAGTCTCGGAATAACCTGCAGCGATGTGGACAGTCGCATCCACCGTGTAATCGCTGTAATGAGTGTCACATTGCTAAAGAGGATGGAGAGAATTAGGGGGAACTGTAGAATCCTTGACTGGAAGTGGTACCCCTACGTATAACTCATTAATGATATATTTTCTGTTTATCTCTATCTTATGCTGGCAATTTAGATGTACAGTAAAAGTAGTTACTTTTATAAGTGTAATAACAAACAACAAGGGCGCATTCACAACAAATGCGCCACGTCGAGTCGACCAATTGCGGACCTCACCAGCCCGCCCTGGGACGCCTAGCAAGAAAGAGAAAAAGAGTAACCTTAAAAGTAGTTACTTTTATAAGTGTATAACAAACAACAAGGGTGCATTCACACAAAATGTGATGCATTAAGTGGACCAATTGCAGGCCTTCCCTGACCGTCCAGGGACTCCTGATGGGTATTGCCCATTCCCCAGACACCAGGCGTGACTTGCTCACCCATCCCAGGACACCGCTTGCACGTTCCCGGGATGGGCGGGTGAAGCCCTCCAGGTATCCCGGGACTGAAAGCCGAAGCCAACCAGGTGTCAAAGGACAGGCAGGCGAGGCCCGCCAGGTGTCCGGGACGGACGGGCGAGGCCAGACAAGTTTCCTAGGACAGCAGGCCTAGCCTGCCCGTCCCAGAACTTCTGGCGGGGATCGCCACCCATTCCAGGAACACCTTGCGGGCCTCACCCACCTGGAACCTGGATGCGAGATGGGCATCACCCACCTGTCCCGGGACACCTGGCAGACCTTGCCCACCCGTCCTGAGAAACCTGGCGGGCCGCGCCTGCCCGACCCGGGACACCTGGCGGGCCATGCCAGCCCGTCCAGGGACACCTGGCGGGCCTTGCCCACCCGTCCCGGGACACCTGGCGGGCGTCACCCGCCGGTCCCGGGACACCTGGCGAACCTTGCCCACCCGTCACAGGACACCTGGCGGGCTTCGCCCACCTGTCCTGGGACACCTAGCAGGCCTCGCCCTTCCAGGCGTCCCGGGACGCCTGGCGGGCCGCGCCCTCCCGCCCGTCCCGGGACGCCTGGAAGGCTGCGCCCGCCACTCCCGGGACGCCTGGCAGGCCTCTGCCCGCCCGTCCCGGGACGCCTGGCGGGCCTCGCCCACCCGTCCCGAGAAAAACCTGGCGGGCCGGCTAACCAATCCCAAGACACCTGGGGGGCCTCACCTGCCCCTTCCCGGAACCCGTAGCGGGCCTCGCCCACCCGTCCAGGGACGCCTGGCGAGCCTCGCCCGCCCGTCCCGGGACGCCTGGCGGGGCCCGCCTGTCCCGGGACGCCTGGCGGGCCTCACCCGCCCGTCCCAGGACGCCGGGCAAGCTTACCCTGCCCATCCCGGGACGCCTAGCCGGCCACGCCCACCCGTCCCGGGAAGCCTGGCGGGCCTCTGCCCGCCCGTCCCGGGACGCCTGGAGGGCCTCTGCCCGCCCGTCCCGGGACGCCTGGTGGGCCTCTGCCCGCCCGTCCGGGGAAGGCTGGCGGGCCTCTTCCCGCCCGTCCCGACGACACCTGGCGGGCCTCCCATGCCCCTTCCCGGAACCTGTAGCGGGCCTCGCCCACCCGTCAAGGCCTGCCCGCCCGTCCCGGGACGCCTGGCGGGCCTCGCCCAGCCGTTCCCAGGAACGGGCGGGCGAGGCCTGCCAGGTATCCTGGGAAACCTGGCTGGCCTCGCCCACCCATCCCGAGAAACCTGGTGGGCCCGGCTGACCAGTCCCAAGACACCTGGGGACCTCACCTGCCCCTTCCTGGAACCCGTAGCAGGCCTCGCCCACCCGTCAAGGCCCGCCCACTCATCCCGGGACACCAGGCCTTCCCGTCTCGGGACACCTGGCGGGCCTCGCCCGCCCGTCCCGGGACACCTGGCGGGCCCTGCCGACCAATCCCAAGACACCTGGGGGGCCTCACCTGCCACTTCTTGGGACCTGTAGCGGGCCTCGCCCACCCGTCAAGGCCTGCACACCCATCCCGGGATGCCTGGCGGGCCTCGCCCACCCGTCCCGGGACGACTAGTGCCCGTCGCCCGCCCGTCGGGACGTCCTGGGCGGGCCTCGCCCACCCGTCCCGGGACGCCTGGCGGGCCTGCGGGCCATGCCGCCCGTCCGGGACGCCTGGCGCTGACCGCCATCCACCCATGACACCTGCCCGCCTCACCTGCCACTTCCTGGGCCCACCCGTAGCGATCTTGCCCACCCGTCAAGGCTGCCCACCCATCCCGGGACGAGGCCTGGCGGGCCTCTGCCCGCAAATCCCCGGGAGGCCTGGCGGGCCTCTGCCCGCCTGTCCCCGGGAGGCCTGGCGGGCCTCTGCCCGCCCGTCCCTGGGAGGCCTGGCGGGCCTCTGCCCTCCCGTCCCCGGGATGCCTGGCAGGCCTCTGCCCGCCCGTCCCCGGGAGGCCATGGCGGGCCTCTGCCCGTCCCGTCCCCGGGAGGCCTGCCGGGCCTCTGGCCCGCCCGTCCCCGGGACGCCTGGCGGGCCTCTGCCCGCCCTTCCCGGGACGCCTGGCGGGCCTCACCCACCCGTCCCAGGACACCTGGTGGGCCTCACATGGCCCTTCCCGGAACCCGTAGCGGGCCTCGCCCACCCGTCAAGGCCTGCCCACCCATCCCGGGACGCCTGGCGGGCCTCGCCCACCCGTCCCGGGACGCCTAGTGGGCCTCGCCCGCCTGTCCCGGGACGCCTGGCGGGCCTCGCCCGCCCGTCCCGGGACGCCTTGCGGGCCTCGCCCGCCCGTCCCGTGACGCCTGGCGGGCCTCCCCCGCCCGTCCCGGGACGCCTGGCGGGCCTCGCCCGCCCGTCCCGGGACCCCTGGCGGGCCCTGCCGACCAATCCCAAGACACCTGGGGGGCCTCACCTGCCACTTCCTGGGACCCGTAGCGGGCCTTGCCCACCCGTCAAGGCCTGCCCACCCATCCCGGGACGCCTGGCGGGCCTCTGCCCGCCCGTCCCCGGGACGCCTGACCCGCCCGTTCCCGGGACGCCGGTGCTCTGCCCGCCCGTCCCCGGGACGCATGGCGGGCCACTGCCCGCCCGTCCCCGGGACGCCTGGCGGGGCTCTGCCCGCCCGTCCCCGAGACGCCTGGCGGGGCTCTGCCCGCCCGTTCCGACGGGCGCTGGGCGGGCCTCTGCCCGCCCCGACCCCGGGACGCCTGGCGGTCCGCTGCGCGCCCGTCCCCGGGACGCCTGGCGGGCGCTGCCTGCCCATCCCCGGGACGCCTGGCGGGCCGCTGCCCGCCCGTCCCCGGGACGCCTGGCAGGCCTCTGCCCGCCCGTCCCCGGGACGCCTGGAGGGCCTCTGCCCGCCCGTCCCCGGGACGCCTGGCGGGCCGCTGCCCGCCAGTCCCGGGACGCCTGGCGGGTCTGCCCGCCCGTCCCCGGGACGCCTGGCGGGTCCCTGCCCGTCCGTCCCCGGGACGCCTGGCGGGTCCCGCCCTGCCCGCCCGTTCCCGGGACGCCTGGCGGGCCTCTCGCACGCCCGTCCCTGGGAAGCCTGGCGGGCCGCTGCCCGCCCGTCCCCGGGGAAGCTGAAGGGCCTAATGCCCTCCCGTCGGGACGAACGGCGGGGCCCGGTGCCCGCCCGTACGGTAGCCTTGCGGGCCGCTGCCCGCCCGTCCCGGGAACCGCCTGGCGGGCCGCTGCCCGCCCGTCCCCGGGACGCCTGGCGAGGGCCGCTAGCCCCGCCCGTTCCACCCCGGGACGCCTGGCGGGCCATGCTGCCCGACCGTCCCCGGGACGCCTGGCGGGCCTCTGCCCGCCGCCCTCCCCGGGACGCCTGGCGGGCCTCTGCCCGCCGTCCCCGGGACGCCTGGCGGGCCTCTGCCCGACCGGTCCCCTGGACGCCTGGCGGGTGGGCGGAGGCCCGCCGGTCCCCGGGACGCTGGCGGGCGGAGGCACGCCCGTCAACCCCGGGACGCCTGGCGGGCCTCTGACCCGCCGGTCCCCGGGACTGCTGGCGGGCGGATGCCCGCCGGTCCCCGGGAACGCCCCTGGCGGGCGGAGGCGCGCCGGCCCCCGGGACGCCTGGAGGGAGGAGGCCCGCCGGTCCCCGGGACGCCCTGGAGGGCGGAGGCACGCCCGTCCCCAGACGCCGCCTGGCGGGCGGAGGCCCGTCGGTCCCCGGGACGCCTGGCGGGCGGAGGCCCGCCGGTCCCCGGGACGCCTGGCCGGCGGAGGCCCGCCGGCCCCCGGGACGCCTGGAGGGCGGAGGCCCGCCGGTCCCGGGACGCCTGGCGGGCGGAGGCCCGCCGGTCCCGGGGACGCCTGGCGGGCGGAGGCCCGCCGCCGGTCCCGGGGACGCCTGGCGGGCGGAGGCCCGGTTCCGGTCCCGGGACGCCTGGCGGGCGGAGGCCCGCCGGTCCCCGGGACGCCTGGCGGGCGGAGGCCCGCCGGTTCCCGGGACGCCTGGCGGGCGGAGGCCGCCGGTCCCCGGGACGCCTGGCGGGCGGAGGCCCGCCGGTCCCCGGGACGCCTGGCGGGCGGAGGCCCCGGCCCCCGGTCCCCGGGACGCCTGGCGGGCGGAGGCCCGCCGGTCCCCGGGACGCCTGGGGCGGAGGCCCGCCACAGTCCCCGGGACGCCTGGCGGCGGAGGACCGCCCGTCCCCGGGACGCCTGGCGGGCGGAGGGCCCGCCGGTCCCAGGGACGCCTGGCGGGCGGAGGCCCTCCGGTCCCCGGGACGCCTGGCGGGCGGAGGCCCGACGGTCCCCGGAACGCCTGGTGGGCGGAGGCCCTCCGGTCCCCGGGACGCCTGGGGGGCGGAGGTTCGCCGGTCCCTGGGGGTCCTGGCGGGCGGAGGCCCGCCGGTCCCCGGGGCGCCTGGCGGGGGCGGAGGCCCGCCGGTCGGGACGCCTGGCGGCGGAGGCCCGCCCGTCCCCGTGGACGGCCTGGCGGGCGGAGGCCCGCCCGTCCCGGGACGCCTTGGCGCCTGGGCGGGGCCCGCCCGTCCCCGGGACGCCTGGGCGGAGCCGTCCGCGCCGCCCCCCCCCCTACCCTTAACCCCCCCCCCCCCCCCTTGCCGGGGGGGTTGCCGGGCCCGGGGGTCGAGCAGTCTTACCCCTCTGTTTAACCTTAAAACCAGAATATGCCACTGAATCCTCTTCAATTCTCCAGGGCCTTCTCTGAATCCTCTGCTTATTATCCTGGGCATCCACAAATCTTCTCTGAATACTCTGCTTCTTCTTCTGACGCTCCCTGAATCTTCTCTGAATCCTCTGCTTCTCCTGGCACCCCACCAATCTTCTCTCAATCCTCTGCTTCTCCTGGCACTCCACCAATCTTCTCTCAATCGTTTGCTTCTCCTGACACTCCACCAATCTTCTCTCAATCCGCTGCTTTTTCCTGGCACTCCACATCTTCTCTGTATCTTCTGTTTCGAATCCTGGCCACTCACCAATCCTTACATTTTACCCTTCCCTTCAGGAATCAATAAAACTCTTACAAAACATTTTATACATATTTCCCTCTAACTTTCATATCCTTCAACGATTAACAAAGCAAACTTATTACATATAAACATCAAACCTTCCATATAAAATCAAGTATTGCAGTTCACTCCTAAAATCCATTGCAAACTAAAATCAATTCTAACACATGGATTTATGAAAGAAGTCCTTTAAATTCGAGTTAAACTCGAATTATTTTGTAAATAACAAAATTGGCTGCAAAAAAATCATGTGTAAATGAAAATCGCAGTTTGTAAATAAAACTTTATTGATTAAAAAAAAAAAAAAAAAAAAAAAAAACTTTCCATACAAACAAACATTCCCCTCAAATTTTGACATCTGAGCCCTCTTCGCAAGGCCAGCTTAGACTTGGTCGCGCCATTCCTTCAACATGGACAGCTGCTCCTGTTTTCCAGGCATCTGTAATTTCCCTGGTGGTTCTTGAGCTGTCAAACCGATTTCTCCTTCGCTCCTCGCAGCTGTCGAACCTCATCTTCCAACTGGTCGTTCCGTTCGCCCTGGACACGGTGTTCCTATCCAGCGACTTGAAGCGATGATTCCCTTCCTCCTTAGAAGGCACCTCAGCTCGTTTTCTCTTCAGTTTCGCAACCTGAACTTCACAATGTAGTACACACGTTTCCTTCGTGAGATCTTCCACTTCCTTCTGCAGGAGCTGGAACCTGACCTCGGCGTCTTTCCTGTCGGATTAGCGCTTTTCGTTCCTGGACGAGCCTCGCCATCCGCGCCGCTTCTTCGGTCTATATCTGCACGTCCTTCTCCTTCTTCACTTGATCGTTCTCCTTCAGAAACAACGTCTCACCTTCGAATAAGTGGGCCCTTTCTTGCCAGGCCTGTTGTTGCAACACCCCCTGAGTTATCTGGATCACGAGTCCTTTCTTCCTTTCCGCCCGCCTTCTGAATGTCTTCATTGTTGTCAAGCCTCTGTTGCAGCTGAAAAATTATCTGTCCAAGTTCATTGCTGCTCTCTCTGGTACTGTGTGGTCTCGCAAGGCCGAAATTCTCTCGTTCAATTCCATTTCCTTGGCTGTTCACCTCCATCATCAGTATTAGGAGGAACCTCACCAGTGAATAGGCAGCCTATAAACAACATGACTATCCTTGCGTTAGAACTTCTCTCCGTATTTCAGACAACATCTAGACAATAACGTCACACAACAGCTGCTGCCAAGGCAGGCCAAGTAAGGCCAAACACTTCAAACTGGAGTACCCAATTCATATATCTCCTCTATATCCCTCTCTTTTCCTTGATTTTCAATATTTCACAAGAGATATTTCGATTTATCAAAATATAGCAAGAAACATTCTGAAAAGATTTCCAATCATGCCTTGTTTCTAGGTGTTATAAATTTCTGCAGTCTTCTCTCTCTCTCTCTCTCTCTCTCTCTCTCTCTCTCTCTCTCTCTCTCTCTCTCTCTCTCTTTTTTTACGGGATCTTTTTGCAGTACGTATCTTTTTTGTTTGGTCTCTTATCGTCTTATCTATTAAAATATATTTAGGGGATTTTCCTTTATTTACCTTTTTGTCTACAAGAAAAAACACTATAAACTACAGGCGGGGCAATTGGACTGAGCAAAAAATGACCATTTATTTTCTAAGCTACGTTTTATTGTTATTGGATTTAACCAAATAACTAAAAGATAATCATTTTAAATGAATTAGCCGAGACATCAGAGAATTATTATATTATATATATAATAATCAACTACTCAACCATAAAATGATTTTCAAAAAAACTATAGGTAAGTTTTAAGATTTTAAATTTTTATATCATATGCATACAAAGAAAAGGTAAAACGAAACTAATTATACTAAATTTTGTCCTATATAAAAGTTGAAAATCAGGGTATAAAGGAGTACAATTTTATTTGAGCATAACTTGATTCGTAAATTGAAATTCAATATAGAAATAAAGCAGAAAATCCTAACAGCCCCATTTCTATAGGCAACGCATTTGGTGTGAAACTATCCTTATAACACAAAATGTAAATAATACTGTTTAATACGGACGATAATGACAGCAATTAAATACTATTTAAAAACAATTACAGAGTCATATGTCGTTCAAATAATAAATACAACAATGAAACGACATGCATGTAAGGTTAAGAAAATGTATTGTAGAAGCGTGCTTGATAAAGAAAAAAAAATATTCTGCGTAAAACACGTTCCCAGGGAAATCAAATACTAAAACCCACACTTTCTGTTACATAATATAAACTGTAGATTCCATACCTGATCGTCGTGTGAGTCACAGATGCAGATGGAGGTTTGGACATCCTACTCATTGTATATTATCATAAAAATAAATGATAAAATATTGACACTAGCTCACGTGTTTTTAGTTATGTTCCTTTTACTTGATTACCAGTAATGCTAATGTTTTTTGGGGAAGATCGTGCATATTTCATAGGTTTTAAAGTGAAAAGTAATATTATAGTATCTCAAAATTAAATGAAAAAAAAAGTGATATTGGTTCAAATTTATTCTGCCAAATTGTCGGAAAATGTGATGGTTTTTTAAAAGTTTAACATTTAGCAAACTGAAATAAGCTTAAATTTTAAACATAGAAGGCTTTGTAAATATCCACTACTTTTATTTTTGTTATTTTGAAAGAAAGGGAATTACAAAACGCGCTTCATTCCAAAAGAAAAGAAGGAAAACAGATTAAGGTAATAAGTTAGACAGAAATAAGAGCACAGCAGTTAAAGAAACTAAGGCTAGATAGGTAAAAGGGGGTCCAAAAAGGTAGAAGAATTAAAGCCCTGATAGAACTAGGGAAGCTAAAAGCTGCAGCCTACGATGGCCATATACTAGGCAACTTAACTCTCCCAATGCAAAGGTAGAAGCTAGTGGGGCTCCTAACCCTCCCTAATACAGGAAATGGTCAGGGAACGGCAAGGACTATGGCAGTTGACTTTACAGGAGAGAAAAGTTACATTCCTACAAAAACATATTAACTCTTTTACACGTTAAATTGGCTATAACTACATCGGCACTAGAAAAAACTACTTTGCTTCTTGAAACACAGGGAAAAAAAAAATGAGGTTAAGTTATTTTCTATTACAATGCATCTTGAAAACAAGGATGAAAATATACCTTACTAAACTTCTTCACACCATAATCCTAGAAAAGAACTTAATAAGTTATTCTCTCTCTCTTTCTCTCTACTCATCTTTGACTTGTTATATTCTGTGGTTCTGTCTTTCTCTTTTCCACAAAATATGAACCTGTTATATTTGTGAAAGTATCCTAATATTTCATGTTGTTTTAATTACTAAAATTTAGTAAATAAAGAAAATTATATATAGCCCAAAATTTTTTTGTGTTATTGCCCACATCGCCCGCTTTCTCTATGGAGGTTGGCCCAATCATGAATTGTATAAGTATATAGACATGTACCTGTGTGTATGGTTGCTACTCAATAAAGTAAGTGAACTGAAAATTTTTTGCTAACTTTTGCTGATATAGATGTTCTATATATATATATATATGTATGTATATATATAATATGATATATATATATTATATATATATATATATATATATATATATATATATATATATATATATATATATATATAGAGGTGCTTGCTGCTTACGACACCACCCGTTAACACTTGGTGAAAGTTTGTATCGATCTCGTGGACAGTCATGTCAGTATATAAGATTTAATAATCTATAGGAAATGCCATTTCATAAATACTGAGTTCCTAAGCACTTTTAGTCTCATATTTATTTCGCATATTTCATTAAATGCACATTTACACACTCAAACCAGTATCGTCCAACAACAAAATATTTACGACCACTCTCTATTAACGTTAATAGATTAAGGATACGTTTACTCTATGCTCAAGAAAACTATCTGCGGCCCACTCCTCCTTCCTTGTCCTGACGCGCAACATCTATGGATGCTCCGTTAGTTACTTGCTCCAACTGCTCCGAGGTTTCATAGTCGCGGATTCGTTCACTCTGGATCCACGGAAGGGAAACGAACTATTGTGCGTGACAGTACAGTTGGACACAGATTTACCTGGTACACCGTCTTGAGAGACTTCCCTCACCTCTCCTCCTCCCCCTCCCTTCTCTCTCTGATGTTACTAGTTTAAGTATATTTTGCACGATTTTTTTTGTATCTATCTATCTAGCTATCTAATAATAATAATTTCAAAATGTTGATATATATATAACGATTCACCCTGTTTGTTACCTGCCAGCAGGCTGGCATTACGGTACGGTACGGTACGGTTGATAATTTAGCCTATGTGTACGGTCGGAATTACGCAACGACAATTTTACCGAAGTACGGTACGGTACAGTTTTTCAGGTATGGAAAAAAAATGTGCAAATTCCCGTACCGTACTTACCTTACCTTAGGCAATGGATATATTACTTTTGGTCTACGTTGAAAACAAGGGAACAATATTAATTAATTATTAATAATCATAACCAGTAATATAGCATTTTTTAACTATTATTATTAGCAGCAGCAGCAGTAGTAGTTAGCTATTACTATTTTTGTCTTAAGAATCAAAAATTTTTTTCTTTCTTTAGTGACTATTGACTTGGGTATGAGTAAAATGATTATAATTATTGGAGTAAGAGATATCTGCAGTATGGTGGAGTAGTAGAACGATAGACACTGTGATTGATGGTAATCTACTGTTATACTTGTGTTTAGTTTACCTCCTTCGCAAGCTTCATTGGACCTCCAGGGCATCAGCCATATGCTTGCATTACGAAGGTGAAGAAGAGATGGCCGCCTAGGAACATAGCTGTCGGCATGGTAGCAGAAATCCGTTTGTCACGCAACTTTTTAACTTTTTTTTTTTTTTTTTTTTTTTTTTTTTTTTTAGCAGAGAGAGCCGCCATTGGCTACGATTTGTGTTTTTAATAGGTAACTGGTTTATAGTTTTACTCTAGTGTTACAAAATAAAATTGAGCATTTTTACCGGAACATCCAATACAGTTTTAAAGCCTTGATTTATACGAAAAATTAACACAGCAAAATCTCGTACTGATACCAGTCTTCATTACAGTGTTCTTGACAAAAACGTGACTGCACTGTCTGTGGAAACCCACAGTAAGAGAGCTTTACCAATTACAAACATACCCTTTACCTTTTTTCAGGCTTTTGGTGCAATTGTATTTATTTCTGATATGTTTTTAATTACCCGTTTTTGAAGTTTAACTGTAATTCCATTTGTTTTTTATTTATAATTTAATGGTAATTGTTATTGTAATTGTAACTGAAAACTTTATTTGAGATTGTTATCCTAGAGCCGCCCTCTTACTTTTCGAGAACTCATCTGACCAAATGCAATGGAGAGATGTTTTTGAGTCGCTTCCCATTCATTTATTATATTATTAAGGGAGAATCTTACAAGCCAGCTACCAATTCTAAAAATTTTTTTTTTATTCCATTTATTCCTTTTTTTTTTTGTGCAAAAGTTTTGTGAAATTTTTTTCCAGTATTTGAGTTTTGTATTTCAGTATCATTTCTTATAATCAGCATATAATTTTCACACAATAAACATACTAAAATTTACTTAGCAAATCATAGGATGCTAACGATAATTTCTACAGGTCTAAAATATTTTAGATATGTTTTGTTTTGTATTTGTACTAAAGGTATCATAAGTTACAAATTTACAATTGTTGCAGAAATTGACTGTAAAGGAACAAACTCAAGTATAAAGTCTTTGCAACTATCTGCAATTTCTTAAAATTAAATAGGTGTGCGAAATGTAATTGATTAATACGTTTTATATATGTATTTGTAGCTGTGATGACAATTTTGAAAATATTAAAATTGTATTGTATTTGATATTGTTCTCCATCTTGTAATTTGAAGTTGTAACTGTAATTCGATAACAAGTCAGGTAATTATGATTCTAATTATTGTAATAGGCATAAAGCAAACGTAATTAATCTCCTAACCTGCTTAATGCTTATATTACATAAGATATGCGAACAGTACTACTTCATACGAAATGGATGGAGCATAAAAATAACGGGAAAACAAAATGATTTTTTTTTTTTTTATGTATCATTGGGAGAAAACTTATTAGAAATTCAGTGATTTTTCCACTGCACTTCGGCTTCTCTCGGGGGCACCTGTGAATTGTTCAGTATTTAAAAATCGACTTTTATCTTTCTCGGGATCTATGGGATTCATGTTGCACCTTATTTGGCCATCAACCAATTCAAATCCCTCTCGATCTAGAAACCATTCCTGGACATTCTGGCGTATGGATGGGGCAGCCGTCATGAATGAAAATGACAGGACTAGGTGGAAAGGGATATTCCGCTGGTGAAGTGGAAGGGAGTAAGAAATCCTGAAGAATTTTAACGTATTTTCCACTGGGGAAACCCTTCAGTCTTGGTGATATCACATATACCATGTAAGGAAATCCAGGCCCACACATTTACGGTTACAAAGCCACTCCTGGCAACTTCGTAAATGTTTCCTCGGTGGGTATCTGAAGGAAAACAATCTGAATTTTTACAATTTACGCGTTGCTTTCCGTAACTGGGAAAAATAATGATATATTGGGGTTTGGGGAAATGTGATGGCTAAGTAAACAACCACTGCATAAAGATAATGTTTTATTCATCTATGATGATTAATACTTATTACAAAGTTTGCCTCCTCCAAAACCTCTTATACACTAAAACAGCCCGAAGCAATTAATGGAATTCACGTTAAGAGAGGAACACCACCACCTTTAGTGTTTCAAACAGACAATTAACATTTATCATTATGAAGACATACAGAATTCTTAAACGTTATCAATGACAGTAATGACCTGAGATGTTGCAATGCCAGTAACAGCCAATCAATCACTCAGTCCCAGTAATCGTGTGATTTAATATATAACTTTGTTTCAGTGATAACGATATCACTGCTACAGCACCCCTATTACACGCTAACAAGTTTGTCACCCAATCATGGCTAGGGATGAGGTGTTGTATAAATTTTGATAGGTTATCTGTCTCTGCTAGTAGTATTCGTTATAGTCTCCAAATGAACAGCAACATATGGTTCTCCTGGCGCAGATCGTCGCTCTACGAGAAAGTGGGCTTCCAATACGTGCTGTTGCACAGCGTCTTGACGTCTCCCCTGCAGCAGTAAATAATGGAAAATGGAGGCATGCTTAGACTGGGAAAATTGACCAACTTTGGATAGCTTTTATTATTTCATTTATTTATTAATTTTTTAAAACAATAAACCTTACAAACCGTAAAATCATGAAACCTAAATTATAGTTTGTTCCTTGGTCCTGTTGAACTCTAATAGTGATTCTTTCTCTTTACTTCCCAGAATACCAAATAGCGTTCCCATAAGGTAAACAGGCTATAAATTAATCTTGATTATCTAGGTATCTGCATGTTTAATTACGTATTTCAGTTCGAAGACCTCCACCACGAAAGACCACCCGTTAGTATAACGACGACATTCGACGAGCAGCATAAAAGAAGATTCTTTTACCAATACTATTGCTATTCGTGAACGTCTGGCATTAAATTTTTCGGCATGACGGTGCGAAGACGTCTGGGATGAGGCAGGATTACCTCATAGAATTCCTGCCAAAGAAAGGGAATTTCTCGCCGAACGGCATCGTGCTGATAGGCTAGCCTTTGTTCAACAATTTGTGGAGGAGCATATGGAATTTTTGGGTCTCGAGTTGTTATGCAGTGACGAAGGTCTTTTACTAGCAGAAGTCACGGCAGATACATAACCCAAGACCGAGTAATATAAGGTGAGTTTCTATAATCATTAATAACAGTCAGACTATAATAATTATAAGCAAGGGTAATAAAATTATAATCAAAAGATAATAATTTTGTCAATAACCATGTATTTTCCGCTAATTGAATTATATTGCCCCACGAGAAAGTGTGAAAATAAAATTCTTCATTGAAAACCCCCATTAGTTCTACTATGGCCAGCTTTCAGCATTAATCAAATGCATTATTAATGTTATGAATAATCACGTAGGGCAAATTTATAATATACAGTACAGCCTGTTTACTGAATTAAAGAATATCATATCATAACGGACTGTTGCAGATTAAAGTTAATGCTATATAGTATTAATCCCTTGCAGATTAATAAACATTCTAACTTATTCCAAGGGTTGTTACTTAGCATTTTATTTCCCCAAAACGATATAGCATTTTTTTCCCTATTACGAAAAGCAAAGCGTAAATTGTTAAAAATTAGATTTTTTCCCTTCAGTACTACGAGGAAATTTACGAGGTGACCAGGAATGGGCACGTCACAGTAAACGTTTGGGGCTGGATCTTCTTACATTATATGGATGATATCACCAGATTGAGTGGAGTTCACGGTGAAAAATACATTGAAATTTCTTCGGATTTTTCTAACTTCCTTCACATCAACAGCGGAATTATTCCTCCCCACCTGCTCCTGTCATTTCATTCACGACCGCTGCCCCATTCATACGGCCAGAATAGTCCCAGGAATGGTTTTCAAGGTCGAGAGGATCTGCAGTTGCTTGACTGGCCAAGTAAGGATACAGACATGAACCTCACTGAGAATATTTAGGCTAATTTGGTAAAAATGTTGGGAGCCTGAGAGGTAGATGAGACAGATCAACTTATGAACCTCTGGGAACACAATGGAAACTCTTCCACAACCGACCACAGATCGTCAGAAACATGAATCTTCTATGCCTAACAGATTGTAAGAGGTGATCTAGAAGGAAGGTTTTCTGACTTCTCATTAATATTAAAATAATGTAAAAATTGAGTGTGTATATTTGGATTTACCCCATGGCTTCCGCTGAATTCCATGTCGTATGATGTAAAAAAAATCGTAAACAGACCTATGCATATCGTTTAGCTCCAGGTATTGATTATTATAATTTATTTATTAAAGGTGAATTTGATATCTTAAAAGGAGTTCAAAATCTAAAGGGGAATTTCGCTATCCTGATTGTTTCTCCAAAAACATTATCTAAAAAGAGAACCCTAGGACAATATCATCAAACTACATTTCTCCAAATAGCTCTTTCCACAATGGACAGTAAACGACTGAAAGGGCTGTTTAACTATAGAGACGTCTTTCTCTTATCCTCACAGAATGATAAGAAAGCGAAAGGAATTTCTGTCCGTATGACATTAAACATGTATCACAATTAATATATTAGAAAATATAAGCCAAAGTAGATGTGTTTTTATCCATATCATGTAATAATTTATTGTAATGAAGGGCGTGTATGGAATAACCTCTACAGTATATTCAAGAGGGAATACAACCCAACCATGAATACATGAAACCTCTGAACATCAAACAATTGTTTATCATTGGCAAACGAATTAAGTTTTACCATATGGGAATGGTTAAAGTTTGCACCAAGTTTGGGAGTCCTTCTTAATTTCCATTACACGTTGTGGAATTTTCTCTGTCCCTATAGTTTCATTTGATTCCTCAGACTCTCTCTCTCTCTCTCTCTCTCTCTCTCTCTCTCTCTCTCTCTCTCTCTCTCTCTCTCCTTTTCATTCTATATGTATTTACAAGAGAGGTGAGTTTACCCAATCCTTCCTCTGTAAAATGTTGTTGTATTCAGAAATCTACAGTATTATAAAATAATATAGAATAAAAAACACTAAAAACACGCAGGCATTAAAGATAAACAAGAAAATATTTCAAGTGGAGCTTTTCGTAGCCATACGCTCTATCCACGAGCATATCTACTTCGTCCACCCTCATCGGGGTCGCACAGGCCCACCTTACCCTAGACCCCCACCATTTCAGTTGTACAAAGCCAGGCTGAGGACATCGGTACAGCAAAGCAAGAAGCGTGTCAGTTTTGATTACATTTTAGAATCCAAAACCTGTAAGACGGCTTAACAACAGAACTCAATCCCCGACACCACTTCCCCCCCCCGCCCCCGAAAAAATGTATATGCCATATATTAGTTTAGTCAAGATTAGAGGGTGTGTTAATGACATATCAAAAACTGCATACTTAGCGCAGTGGTATTTCTAGATGACATGTCACTTTAAAGTAGCTAATTTGAGGAGAGAGAAGAGAGAGAGAGAGAGAGAGAGAGAGGAGGAGCTAAGGCGTCGGACACTTTCAACTCGTTCACTTAGTGTTTGGGTATGTTCATGCTTCCATATATTATTGGTAGGAAAAACCGCACTGCAACGATATATAAACTTTGGCTTTCATGATAAGGTAAAAATATCCTGCTATGATGTCGTGATTCTCTCCAATACCAATGTAACTCTAAAATTTTGATCAATTTTAAAGTATTGCGTAATGAATATGACCGATACATAAATAACAGACACGTGGTAAGATAACGCCTTAGACGAAAGTTAAATGGAATCTTAATAAACAAAAAAACTTATATTAAAAGTGAGACAGTAATCTAGTTACAGCGATATAAACCTGTTCAGATTACTTTTTTTTTTTTTTTACCTTCCGTGTGTGTGTGTGTGTGTGTGGTGTGTGTGTGTGTGTGGGTTCTCCAACCATACCTAATGACTCCTCCCACTGAAAGAATTCCAGAGCTTTATTGGTGGGAACCTCTTGCTAAGAGAGGAAGAGTCTCCCCCCATCCCCCTCAGTAAAAACACTGTTTACCATATAAATTTTTTCGAAGTCCCTCAGAAAGGGTGTACCAGGGAAACCTGTGTCCAACTGTACATATCAGCAACATTCCTAGGTACCGTACGCAAATTTATGATTTGGAGAAATTACTTATGTGATAGCATCTACATAATGGTGAAATAACCAATAATCACGTATGCTCCGTAATCGTCTAACCGGTCAAGGTAATAATTACGAGGTCATTAGGAGAACGTTTGCCTGGGATAGGGGTGTCAGCAATCAATTTCGGAAAAACAGCTCTGGGGGCAATTTCAATGCGCAAGATTATTCCTCAAGTCGGTTAATGGTCTCGCTTATTGCAAACCATGAGACCTCCCTCTTGACTGGGAAGAATTTCCTTTGAGAAAATTTCAAACTAATCCTTGCATCTCCCATCTTGAGAAAAAAAAAATTTTTCAACCGACATTTTGGGATAAAAAAAGAAAGAAAAAAAACCCTGTAAACTCCATCTTCGGAGAAAAAAGGAAATTTTTTCCATTTCAATCTTGTGAGTGAAATAAATCGAGGCAATAAAAATCATATAAAATATCGTTCAACTCCAACCTGGGAGAGAACACTCACCGCAATCTCTGTCTCGGGGAAAAATTCTTCAATCTCAATCAGGGTGAAAAACTTCCCTGCAATCTCTTACTTAGGAAGAGATAAAATCATTGATAATTATCATCTTCTCGGTGAAGACAGCAAGAACTGTAGCCTATCTGTGTACTTCCTCTTAATTTAAAGAGTAATCGTTAACACTTCCAGCTGAGGAAGAGGAAATTTAAGCATCTTCTCTATTGGAGGAAATACTACATGTCCCTGACAGTGAAGGAAGAAACGTCGTGACCTCCATCTTGGCGATAGACAACTCCCTCCGACCTCACTGTTCAGAGTAAAAACTCCAAGAGGCTTCACTTTAGGGAAAATGAAAATATTTTGCAACCTCTGTACTTGCGAATGATAAACCTTCGTGACTTCCTCCTACTGGGAATATAAAAAAACACTCCACTCTCTGCCATCTTAGAAATGGTGAATAAAATGGAAATGGAAAATTAAGGTTTAGTTACTGACATCTTATATATCACTGAGAGCTCTCCTTTGTAAGATGATAACGCCATTCGAAATGCTCAGTTAAAATTATTACTGAGGATACAATAACAAAAGTTTTATTTATTAATATATTTTTTTTAGTGCGATTCGTGATACGTTGCCCAAGATCCTCTTAACATTCTTAAACTTTACAAGGGCATTTATTACTAATGTTATTAACGATCACAATAACAGAACAGTCCAAAAATAATTATAAAATAAAAATCATTAGTTTTTGCAGCTTGTTCCTTGAAGCCATTAATAAAAGCTGCCAAAATAAAAAAAAAACCTATTTTTTGTTTTTTGCTCTCATCCCACACACAAACCCCAGACATGTTATCAGCAGTCCTTTAATTCCAGCAGCATTCCCATCGCTGGAATTAATTTGTTTTCCCATTCTCGGTTTTTTTTATCTGAATTTTAAGCACTTATTCATGTGTACACACACATTATATATATATATATATATATATATATATATATATATATATTATATATATATATATATATATATATATATATTATTCGATCTAAAAAATGGCCTTTAACATATAATTCGCTCTACCTAGGAATTAATATATTTTCATATATGTGAACTGAAGGGGAATTTTTTAGTTGAAAATAATTTCGTCCTCTCGTGGGTTCGAACCACCGTCCAGCGGACATAGAGGAAATCAGGACTTCGGTGATGTTATCGATTCAGCTAACAAGTGAAGTTATAAGTTTACACCATCTCCGACCTTACAAATCACCGTCGAACTCGGGTATTCGTAATAAGAATCGATATCCAACACCCTCTACCATGTTAACAAATTCGAACGTTTGCCGCACGTAGCCATATTATGAATAATTATCACATCAGCGAAGGAGTGAATCAACTCCTAAGTATTAAAGGGGTTTTCATCATCAATTTCCTATTGCAGAATTCAAGATTTTCACGACAAGGTACTTAGAAACCGAGATGTTAAGATATCCTTGCCTGATAAAATACATAGTTCTAACGAATATGAACACAAAACAGTAAAACCTAGAACAAATATGCCACTAAAATATTTTCTATTTCTTTTTCTATTCCTTTCAAGTAGTCGAAAGAAGAGATAACTGGAAAAAATATTCCGCTGTAAAGTTTACTCAACCGAAAATGCTCACAAAAAGGCCCGAACTCCATCGCCAATTCCCCCATCCACGAAATAAAAGTTCAGCGTTTACGAGTCATGATGTCAAAAATGAAATTGGGATTCCTGAACCGACGGAACGGAACGATACCTTCGACACAAATGAAGGGAGTCTCAGGGGCACGTGGAACGGAACACTCAACACAGATCAAGGGTATGGAAAGACGTGTACTGATGGAACGAAACCGAAGAGAAACCAAAAGTCAAAAGCATCGACGAAGACGACTCATAAGACCACTGGAATAAATAAGAGAATAACAAACGAATAAAGAGGAAAGTTAAACCCTAGTTATTCAGCCACTCACTGTGGGTATATGAAAACTATGCAAAGACAGACTCAAACTTAAATATAAAAACTATGGAAAGAAATACTCAAACTTGAATATGAAAGCTATGCAAAGAAAGACTCAAACTTGAATATGTAAACTATGCAAAGACTCCAACTTAAATATGAAAACCATGCAAAGACACTCTCTCTTTCTCTCTCTCTCTTTCCCGGAAATTTCTGGACTATTCCTAAAACCTAAGCTGTCTTTTTGTCTTTATTTGAGTCCGGGGTGTTAACGGGTCTTGCACGTCTTTGCATCTGCTCGTTTTGGAAAAGGAAATGCTTTTGGAATGGGGCACTGAGACCACACACAAGGCATAGGATTCTCTCTCTCTCTCTCTCTCTCTCTCTCTCTCTCTCTCTCTCTCTCTCTCCGTAGAAGGGCACACTGTAGGCATTACTACTACTGGGTGTTCGGAGCATCCCTGCGGTCCCTAGCTACAACCTCTTTTTAGCCACTTACTTTACCTCCATCCCCATTTCCTTTCATCAACATCGCTGTCCAACCTCTCTAGCTATTACTTCTTAGTGCAGCTGCGTGATTTTCTCCCAGTGCCACCTTTAGATCCTTATTCTTTCTCCTCTGGATCTCTTTGCCCTGCTGTCCACCGACTCCCTAATCTCATTTCACCGTCTTAATCAAGCGCTGGATGGGCCAAAGTGCCCAGTGCTTCGCTAGACAGCCTCGATCTCAGCAAATCAAAATGACATCTCTCGCGTTCGTCGTCTTTCCAGGAGGAAAAAATCCATCAATATTCGTTAAAGTTAAACAAAGAGATCATTCATGACACCATAATGGTTCAGACTCTTCATAGTAAAAACCTAAAAAAATACATTAACAAAAATTATCTAACTATTTATTAATAACTAAAGTCCCTTCATTCATACATTTATTGTAGGAAATGTAATGCAATGTGAAGATAGAAATTCAAAACATGATGAAAATGCAAAATAGGAAATATTAAATAAATGAGGGAACAAACGAATAACACGATGCAGGAAGGAAGAGATTAAAATAAATATGTTCAAAATATGTGGATTAAAATGAACAGCTTTCAGTAATAATGGAAGTTGGTTTCTTTTAGGATGGAGATTTACGATGGGCTGTGTTTGGCCGCGAGCAGCGTTAAGATAAACCGGTTATTTAGAAAATTCATCTCACCGAAAAACGAAGCTTTAAAATGTATGTTTATAGAACATTTTCCGCTCAAAATGACATTCTCTCATTTCCCAAAATATTTGCATAAACTCGTATTACACCCTGTATATAGATGCATAGAAATTTTACCCACGAGATGGTCTGTCCAAATTTTCAGAACGCAATTTGGGATGAAGGTGCGAGTCACACCCTTTCCTGCCACTCAGCCAAGACCAACCACTAATGGCTAACTAACCAGGTGCATAATTCACCGATGACGTCAACGAAGTCAAAACGAATTAAACAGAATCGGTCAGATTCGCTCTACCTTGCCCCTGGGATCACATACTGAACCTTTGGACCTCTCACTAGTGACGCTAGTTTCATAGCCACAATAAACATGAATCCCATAAGCACATCAATTCGTTCACGACCGAAATTTCAAAAAGAACAAACTGCCGCGAATTAAGCCTAGCGTAGTCATCACTCGACATGTTTGATACATGTCGAGCGAATCCATTTAGCAATGGATTACCGCAGCTTAATTTTTACTGACGTAATAGAGCGGCAGCCCGGACCGTTGAGATACAACGAAAGAGATACCGACTGTAACCCCTACCGGTATTTAGGAGTAGACTTGTAAACTGTGAAACTGACCGTCTGCCGAAAATATATGGGTGGCTTACTTAACAAGCACCACTAATTGCTCGTTAGATTTTGGGTCTAGATCCAATATATGAGATACCAGATGAAACTATTATATAATATATCTGCAGACTCTACTGATTATAGAATGACCAGTGACATTTTGGAGGGTGGGTTCCCCCTGACAGACGCACTGAATAGGGGGGTTAATTGGATCTAGATCCAACTTAGGAGATACCGAGTAAAATTTACACTACAATAGCACTGCTCATCGTAGAATACTGTGGTGGTAATGACAGACGTTTTAGTGGGTGGTTACCCCCTGACAGACGCCCCACAACGAGTGGGGAGGAGACAGGATCTGCATCCAACATTGGAGATACCAAGTAAAACTTGTACTACATTTTGCACTGCACATCCTAGAATGCTGTGATGGTAATGCCAGACATTTTAGTGGGTGCTTACCCCCTGACAGACACCCCACAACGAGTGGGGAGGGGGAGGGGGAGACAGGATCTGCATCTAACATGGAGATACCAAGTAAAATCTGTACTACAATAGTTCTGCACATCCTAGAGTATTGTATGCTTGCATTTCCTTTACGTGATTGCAGTTGTCATGATGTGCCCTGCACTGTCTGTTACATTGATGCCATGATATTATTCCAGTTACATTTTCATATGATCCTACTGCCATTAGATGGTCTGTGTTGCTATGTAAGATGTTATGATGAATTTGACATTACTTGAATTGTGCTTGAACCCCTTTTGTTGCAATTATTACCTTGATAGAGCTACGATTTGTACATTGCTTTTGATTCTCTTTTGTAAGGTGTAACATGAGGAAAACCTCGCAGTTGCACTATGAATCAAGTGTTAGGAGTAGGTGAAAGTAAGATGAAGAACGAGAATATGGAAGGAGGTACAGTAAAAGGAACGAAAGCAGTTACAACTAGGGGTTGAGGGCACGCTGCAAAGAACCTTAAGTAATACCTACAGTGCACCGCATGAGGTCCACTGAAGGCGCTACCCCCCTTCGCCTAATCTTAAAGAAAAATTTTACAACCTTAAAATCACTTAAATTCAACACTAATGACGGAAATAACAGAAATAACCAAGTCTGTTTCATCTTTTCACACACCATCTCTCTCTCTCCTCTCTCTCTCTCTCTCTCTCTCTCCTCTCTCTCTCTCTCTCTTCTCTGTGATTGATTGTCAAGATTGATTGACTGACTGACTGACTGATAGTTTGCCTATCGAGACAGCAGAGATACTCATAACTGACTCAGGACTAAACCAAGACACTGGCAAAAATTAGAAATAAATTGTATGAGGCCTCAAACATTCATGTCTCGTTAATATGGAAGAGATGACCAATAATAAGCTCTAGCATTTGCTGAAACAGAGAGAGAGAGAGAGAAGAGAGAGAGAGAGAGAGAGAGAGAGAGAGAGAGATACTCATTAATTGAGAAAAAAGTAGTTAGGCCGAATTATCAAAAAACATCCATATACACAATCATGCGCGCGGATGAGCTTAAAACATGAAACAACAGAAAGATGGAAAAGAAGAAAAGCCTGGCAAAAGAAAAAAAAAATCAATCAATCAATCAATAAAAACAGAAGGATAGAACTTTCCCCCTTTTTACGGGCTGCTCTGTGAGCAAGAGCCCGTGCTGACACAAGGTCAGCTAAATCAAAAACAACAAACAACTTTCCCCAACAGTTGTCAGCGCTCTTTCAGAGTGAACAGATCTGGCGCTTTCTTCTCTTCGTGTCGAAAGACGCAGAAAGAACAAGGCATCAGCCTTCATGGTAGTGTAGGAGAATTCTCCATATTTCTCAGTTTCTTTTATCTTCCATTATATTCTATTTCCTTCTATTTCCATGTTTTAAATATTTTTCTTACTTATTGTTTTACTTTCCAAATATCTACAACATGTAATTTTGCAGGAGTTCTACAGGACATTTTTAAGCCTATGAATTTTCTTCCAAAAGACACACAGGCATATATATATATATATATATATATATATATATATATATATATATATATATACTATATATATATATATTCTACTTTCTATTTCTTCCATTTCCATGTTTCAGATTTAGACATTTTTCTTACTTATTCCTTGAATTTCCAAATACCTATAAGGTGAAATTTTACAGTTCTACAGTTCTACAGGATATCCTCACGCCTTGGTTACTTACTTAAGCAATATGGTGCAATTACCGTTATAATAACAAATAACAACAACTGATAAGTTGTTGGGAAAGTTCACACTTCTTTTTATCCTTCCCCCTTTGATATTAGTTAAGAAATCTGCAACTGGAAACGAACCAGGAAATCGAATCAGCAGAAATGAAGGAGCAAACATTTCAGGAATTGGTCATGAGCTTTCATTTTCTTTTATTTTGCGTCGACGACTATAAACCTCATCTTTCATGCTTTCAACAACACGACAGAGTTATGCTCCGCACACTGCTTCTAGTGTTTCAGTTGATTTCGTTTTTTCCTAACTTGTTGATATTCCTCTGAGACTTAGCAATATCCCTGGACCCAAGTATCGAAAAGATATCTTTGAATAGAAAAAAGAATCTCTTCCCACAGATACCTACTTATGCAGAAGTAATTTTTCAACGCCTGTGAGTCCTACCAATGCGGAAAAAGATCTTATCAGACGAACGTGATTGAACTCTTGGAAAAGACTTCCTCATGCAGGAGGACTACTGCAGAAGAAACCACCTCCCACCGGGAGAATTCCACTGTCGGAAAGACATCACAACGATGAAAAATAGCAGAGGAAAAGAAATGTCAGCCACTTACAAAGTTGGAAGTGGATGACGGCAGAAAAGATGAATATCATCAAAAATTAAAGCAGACAAGTCTTGAAGTAATGAGCACCTCGATATGCAAAGAGACTTTACAGGACTATAATTGATTGCTTTACTTGCATTATCTCGCTCGAAATACAATTTGTTCTTATCATGGAAGAGGAGGAATTTTTCAAATAATAATAATAATAATAATAATAATAATAATAATAATAATAATAATAATAATAATAATAATAATAATTATAACACTCCTCGTAGTAGCCATAATTCCTATGTCAAAAGTACTGTAGAAGATGGATGCTGGGTACTACTCAAGAAAAGAGGCAGCAGAATTAACCATTTGATGTTCATGGACATCAAGCTGTATGGTAAGAAACATCAAGGAAATAGATACCCTAATCCAGACTATAAGGATTGTATCCGGGAGATATGATAAAAGCCATAAACACATGGGCAGTACCAGGAATCAGATACAGAATGGACGAAGGCAGAACTCTGCA
>NC_061105.1:22471909-22509125 GCF_015104395.2 Macrobrachium nipponense | reverse complement strand
TCTAATGCTCTTTGCTGTGACACGCAACTTATTTTGCTTAGAAGATGCTAAGAATAAAACAGGGCATCAGCCTAGTAAGATTACTTCCGTGTGTGTGTGTGTGTGTGTTTTAGGTTGCGCATTGTTTAGTGATTATTGTAGCTTTGTGATGTTTAATCCCTTTTTATAAATTTATAACTTGATGATATGCAATCATCTTCCTGAATCTTATGCAGACAGTGCATTGAAATTTGCTACTGGTGTTAATGTTAAAACACGATATAAAGTAATTTTGTTTATATAATATGTCATGCAATGAAAACAAATTACGTCGAATTAATTTTGCATTTTTTCTTATTCCAAGTAAGCTGCGATTGACGAAAACTTCTGAAGGGGAAAGTGTATTGATAAAGGATGAGGTAAGATCAAAACTGAACCAATTGATGAATTTCCCACGAGATCTAGCTTGTATAATTAATTCGTATGTTGCAAGTGCTCTCTCTCTCTCTCTCTCTCTCTATCTCTCTCTTCTCTTCCTCTCTCTATCTCCTTCCTTTTAATGAGAAACTTAGCTCATCAATGCCCAGGAATTCATGGGAAGGGAATGCTTTTGGTTCAGCCTGTGGCCTCAGAGAGTCAAAACCAATTTATTTAAAATAGATAAATGTATTCCACGCACTAGTGCGTTAATTATCGAAAACCGTAATTGTGAGGCCTTTAACTGAGAGATGATACGTTCATTTGTAGATGAAGAAGAGTATTGAAGGGAACCACTTGTAGCTACAAGACTTAACAGATGTTGAGTTCAGTTGGGTCTTGTTTACCATCGCCTGATTTTTTTTTTATAGAAATAAACACTAATTTAAAATGTTATTATATTTTCATGTCAGTTATGAGTGATTAGGCTCTCAAGAGTTTTGCAAGGAGGAGGTGAGTGGTGCAGTGTGTATACGGGGTTCGGTGCTCTGCTGTAAGTCTTGTGTGCATTGGAGGTTTTCTGTACAGAAGTTTCATCCACGATTTATCAGTTTAAGTGGGATTTTTGCATTGATCATTGTCTTTACGTGGTGCCCATCCGTTGGGGAAATAGCTTAATGCTGAAAACTATTCGTATACACAGGAATGTGCCTTCTTACCTTTTGCTTTCCCCTCACACTGGGGATGGCTTCAGATAGTAGTTCTCTGGTTTAGACCCTCAACAGTCGGCTCATTACTACCTACCTATGTATACCCAAGTCAACAGCGGTACAATTAGATTTAATGGCTCGCTTGGGGATCGAACCTGGTGAACAACGATCCCATAAATTATTTGAGGAAGTGAAAGGAATCTCTGCTGCCTCAAGTTTCAAACTGAAGACTTTGTGATGGAAAGTTTCAGGTAATTGGAACTTCTTTCTCCTGCCTCCCTTTCAGTCACAACCAGCTGACGTTTCACGTTTTTCTTAGAATGTCGGCCATTTAGTCTTGTTGGGTCTTTCTGAGAACGACCTATATTTGTCCTTCCTTTGGTCCCAAAATGACATCAACTTTAAGATTTCTGGTTTTCTTACCAACTAACCAACTAATAATCTTGACACGTAAAATTAAAATCTGCTGAAGAATGGCGGGGGGGTGGGGGGTGGGGTGGGGGGGCGGTTGTTTTATGAATTATGATAGAGCATCATTATATAAAAGCTGCATTTTTCGCTAAAAAAAAAAAATTCTTCTGAGGATTTTATTAACATTTTAAAAAGTATGCATCCGACTAGACAAGTATACACTTCATCTTGAAAAATTTCATCTTAATACTGAGCTCAAGCTCGTTGGAATATGCGATACGTATGCCTGCATAGATTCAGGCACAAATTGTGCTGATTTTACACACGTATGTTTAACACTAGACTAAATATTACATGTGCATAATTCCACTGCACGAATTCAGTTTTATTTAGGCAGTGCATACACGTATATAACTATTCTTTGAATGTTGTAATATCAATCACCGTCACACTTCATTAATTTTAGAATGTAGAAGTAGCTCATCATAATATTCGACGTCCAAAGGTTCTTTTAAAAGCTCTTTTAGATTCTGCTCTCACATTTTATCTCTATAAAATCACCATTCCGTTGCATGTTGATTAAATCAATTTGTCCCAGCTACCCAATGCTTTCGTTTCATTAAGCTGTGAAAATGTGTCATGCAAGAGAGGAGTGGAGGGAGAAATTCAGAACTTGATTCTCTCTCTCTCTCTCTCTCTCTCTCTCTCTCTCTCTCTCTCTCTCTCTCTCTCTCTCTCCGAAGAGTTTTTCTCAAGAAATATGAGAACATCTAATACAGTTCTATTACGCTTTTTTAACATTCCTTTCACGCCCTCATTTACCATTGAGTTCGGATAGAGGATGTCATACATAATATGCATCGAATGTTTGTGTATTATACAGCATATATATATCGCATTATTCGTGCAATAAATTTCTTCATTGAATCAGTGATCCTATGGTTATAAGATGATTGCATAGACAAACAAATCCACTCTATATCTTATAATTGCAAATCATCACTTGTACTGCATAGTGTTAAAATGCTGAGGGGTGAAAAATGAGATCTTCAGAGAACAAGTATATACTTTGAATGTGATATCGATACGGATAATTGAAATACAGACTTATTTAGAATAAGCAGAAAAGAATTTTAGGCTGGATTGCCATTTGTATATGAAGGTGATCCTTGTATTTAGGAATTATACGAAAACAAAATTTTGCTGGGAGAAAGCAACTACTTAGCAAGATTGCAACCATTTCGGTAAAG
The DNA here is from genome assembly GCF_015104395.2 of Macrobrachium nipponense. Classification (NCBI taxonomy): domain Eukaryota; kingdom Metazoa; phylum Arthropoda; class Malacostraca; order Decapoda; family Palaemonidae; genus Macrobrachium; species Macrobrachium nipponense. The sequence continues at coordinate 22,506,358 of NC_061105.1, read as the reverse complement.
GAGAGAGAGAGAGAGAGGTTGGCGGGTGGGAATCATAGCAGTTTCCCAAGCAAATAAAAAATTATATAATATGTTTATATGTATGTGTGTACATGTATATAATATTTATATATATACATATATATATATATATATATATATATATATATATATACTATACACATTACATGCGTATAAGTAACAGATTTATAATAAGCCACGTGTCTCAAATTTACAAATCGGCTTTCATGGAGATGGGTTGATATGGATTCTTTATACAGAACCTCTCTTCATAGACGGGTGGTCAAAGTCACTGTTTATAGTTCTTTGTGAACCACGGAAATAATAATGAAGGCAAAATGAATAACTCTATTGTCTCCTCCTCAGCCTGTAGTAATCCTAAGGGTGTGTCCACACTGGAGTAAAAACATGCTATTTACACACGTCGGCAAGTTTTCTCATGCATCATAAACATAACATGTTGAAAACAAGTCATTGACTTATTGTTAGGCATAAGTCAGGCCTCCTAGTGCTCCTACTTCTCCTACCTTTTCTCAGACCCCTCCTACTTTTCCTACTTCTTTGAGGAAACTCCTACTAAAAAGTTTAAAAGTATTGAAAATATTAGTGTTTATAATTGAATAGATATAAGTATTATTAGTGATGATGTTTTTATTTAAAGCTGAAGCAAAGTGAAATTAACACTTTCAGACTTGATGCTCGCAAGTTCAAGACAATAGAGGTCAAGGACTTGGTTGAATGACAGGGTACCATTGAATAGCAACCTGCTTCGCCACTTGTATTGCCTGCATCCACTGATGAGAAGAGAGAAGTCTTCTGAGAAGTCTCTCAGAGAAGTGGCTGTGAAATGGCCAGAATTGCGCCCTTGTCGGAGTATGACAACCATATGCAAGAGTGGCAGTTGTCTGCAAATGAAGTAGTAACAGAGGAATCAAATAATATAGTAGAGGAGGAGTATGACAGCCCAAATGGACACTGCATCAGATGGATGCTACTTGATTACTTTTGGGAAAATATTCTAAGCAATGTCACAAGTCCCTGTCTTCTTTCCCACCGTTATCCCTGCCTCCTCCACTGCCTTCTATCAAAGGCATCACCAGGCATGAAAATTTGGACAGACCATCACGTGGGGAAAATTTCCATGCATCTATATATACAGGATGTAATACGAGTTTATGCAAATATTTTGGGAAATGAAAGAAAGTCATTTTGAGCGGAAAATGTTCTATAAACATATATATATTTTAAAGCTTCGTTTCTCGGTGAGATGAATTTTCTAAATGACCGTTTTATCCTTAACGCTGCTCGCGGCCAAACACATCCCATCGTTCACCTGCATCCTAAAAGAAACCAACTTCCATTATTACTGAAGGCTGTTCATTTTAATCCACATATTTTGAACATATTTATTTTAATCTCTCTTCCTTCCTGCATCGTGTTATTCGTTTGTTCCGTCATTTAGTTAATATTTTCTATTTTGCATTTTCATCATGTTTCGAATTTCTACCTTCACATTGCATTACATATCCTTCAATAAATGTATGAATGAAGAGGCAATCTCACAGAGGGACTTTAGTTATCAATAGATAGTTAGATAATTTATGTTAATATATTTTTTTTATGTTTTTTCTATGAAGTGGCTGAACCATTATGATGCCATGAATGATCTCTTTGTTTAACTTTAACAAATATTGATGAATTTTTCCCTCCTGGAAAGACGACGAACGCGAGAGATGTCATTTTGATTTGCTGAGATCGAGGCTGTCAAGCGAAGCACTGGGCACTTTGGCCCATCCAGCGCTTAATTAAGACGGTGAAATGAGATTAGGGAGTCGGTGGACAGCAAGGCAAAGAGATACAGAGGAGAAAGAATTACGATCTAAAGGTGGCACTGGGAGAAAATCACGCTGCTGCACTAAAGTAATAGCTAGAGAGGTTGGACAGCAAGGTTAATGAAAGGAAATGGTGATGGAGGTAAAGTAAGTGGCTAAAAAGAGGTTGTAGCTAGGGACCGCAGGGATGCTCCGAAGCCCTTTAATAATGCCTACAGTGTGCCCTTCAACCACCCAGTTCTGGAGGAGGAGACAGCGAGAGGGAGGAGAGAGAGAGAGGAGAGAGAGATAGAGAGAGAGAGGTAGAGACGGAGAGAGAGAGAGAGAAGAGAGAGAGAGAGAGAGAAGAGGTCCTATGCCTTGTGTTTGGTCTCAGTGCCCCATTCCAAAAGCATTTCCTTTTCCAAAATGACCAGATGCAAAGACGTGCAAAACCCGTTAACACCCCGGACTCAAATAAAGACAAAAAGACAGCTTAGGTTTTAGGAATAGTCCAGAAATTTCTGGGAGAGAGAGAGAGAGAGAGAGAGAGAGAGAGAGAGAGAGAGAGAGAGAGAGAGAGATATTTAAGTTGGAGTCTTTGCATAGTTTACATATTCAAGTTTGAGTCTTTCTTTGCATAGTTTTCATATTTAAGTTTGAGTCTTTCTTTGCATAGTTTTCATATTCAAGTTTGAGTCTTTCTTTGCATAGTTTTCATATACCCACAGTGAGTGGCTGAATAACTAGGGTTTAACTTTCCTCTTTATTCGTTTGTTATTCTCTTATTTATTCCAGTGGTCTTATGAGTCGTCTTCGTCGATGCTTTTGACTTTTGGTTTCTCTTCGGTTTCGTTCCATCAGTACACGTCTTTCCATACCCTTGATCTGTGTTGAGTGTTCCGTTCCACGTGCCCCTGAGACTCCCTTCATTTGTGTCGAAGGTATCGTTCCGTTCCGTCGGTTCAGGAATCCCAATTTCATTTTTGACATCGTGACTCGTAAACGCTGAACTTTTATTTCGTGGATGGGGGAATTGGCGATGGAGTTCGGGTCTTTTTGTGAGCATTTTCGGTTGAGTAAACTTTACAGCGGAATATTTTCCCAGTTATCTCTTCTTTCGACTACTTGAAAGGAATAAAAAAGAAATGGAAAATATTTTAGTGGCATATTTGTTCCAACTTTTAGTGTTTTGTGTTCATATTCGTTAGAACTATGTATTTTATCAGGCAAGGATATCTTAACATCTCGGTTTCTAAGTACCTTGTCGTGAAAGCCTTGAATTCTGCAATAGGAAATTGATGAAGAAAAGCCCTTTAATACTTAGGAGTTGATTCACTCCTTCGGTACGAAGAAGGGAAAGAATTTATTTCCTCTCGTACTAGCATTCTTGCATTGTATGGCGAATTCGTTTACACGCTATTCATCACAAGGAGGCTAACCGAACCCGGCGTGTTGCGTTTCCTCCCGTGATGCCAATCTTCCAAACAAGCAATACGTATCCCGAAATCCTGACAAGGCTCCTTTGACGTCGATGCAGAATGGAATTCTCCCAGTTTCCGTGGCTGTGGAAATGCTGATGGAGTATTGGTCTCACGCCCGGGTCATTCATTGTTCCTCTCACTTCTGTTATTCAGTAAGTGTTAATATATATATATATATATATATATTATATATATATATATATATATATATATATATATATATATATATATATATATATATATACATATATATATATATATATATAATGATATATATATATATAATGATATGTATGTAATGTGTGTGTACACACATGAATAAGTGCTTAAAATTCAGATAAAAAAAAACCGAGAATGGGAAAGCAAATTAATTCCAATGATGGGAATGCTGTTGGAATTAAAGGACTGCTGATAACATGTCTGGGGTTTGTGTGTGGGATGAGAGCTAAAAGCAAAAAATAGGTTTTTTGGTTTTATCTTTATTTTGGCAGCTTTTATTAATGGCTTCAGGGAACAAGCTGCAAAAACTAGTGATTTTTATTTTATAATTATTTTTGGACTGTTCTGAACAACCAGTTTGGTTGTTATTGTGATCGTTAATAACATTAGTAATAAATGCCCTTGTAAAGCTTAAGAATCTTAAGAGGATCTTGGGTAACGTATCACGAATCGCACTAAAAAAATATATTAATAAATAAAACTTTTGTTATTGTATCCTCAGTAATAATTTTAACTGAGCATTTCGAATGGCGTTATTATCTTACAAAGGAGAGCTCTCAGTGATATATAAGATGTCAGTAATTAAACCTTAATTTTCCATTTCCATTTTATTCACCTCTTCTAAAATGGCAGAGAGTGGGGGGTTTTTTATATGTCCAGTAGGAGGAAGTCACGAAGGTTTATCACACGCAAGTACAGAGGTTACAAAATATTTTCATTTTCCCTAATGTGAAGACTCTTGGAGTTTTTACTCTTAACAGTGAGGTCGGAGGGAGTTGTCTATCACCAAGATGGAGGTCACGACGTTTCTTTCTTCACTGTCAGGGACATGTAGTATTTCCTCCAATAGAGAGGATGCATGAATTTCCCCTTCCTCAGCTGGAAGTGTTAACGATTACTCCTTAAATTAAGAGGAAGTACACAGATAAGCTATAGTTCTTGCTGACTTCACCGAGAAGATGATTTTACGGTTTTTGGGGGTCAGCCTTTATTCATTTAATTCCACTTTAATGCATTCATTTTGTTCCATTTTAATGTTAGCTAATTTGGGGAATAAAAAGTATATTTTTGTATCTACGAGGGTTTATTAGCCTAGTCTTCCATTTCAGTTGATGTCCAGAGAAAGTTCCTTCTTTCATTTGTATAACGAGTATCATTTGGTCCTAAAAACTCGTTTAAGATATATATATGTATATATATATGTATATATATATATATATATATATATATATATATATATATATATATATATATATATATATATATATATATATCGGAGATGAAGTGTAATACCGAAAAATTTGGGAAAACCAGCAACAATGATGAAAAAATTATAGCATTTATATGATAGTACATATATATATATATATATATATATATATATATATATATATATATGTGTGTGTGTGTGTGTGTGTGTGTGTGTGTGTGTGTGTGAGAGAGAGAGAGAGAGAGAGTAGGTGGGTGGATGTTGCTGTGTGTGTGTACACGCGCGCGGGCATCGCCCAAGAGGAGAGAATTTGAGGGGAGAGAAGTGCAGATGAGTAGGCGCCTACGTCCTAACGTTTATTTTCTCTCCTCTAAGCGAGGGACAAATCGGAAGAGTGTTCGCTTTCCTGATTTTATTTTGAAAACACTGTGACCATTAATTCGTTGCTCCCTTTGGAGGGTTTGGGAGTGGGTGGTCGGAGGCTGATGTGTAATAGTTTCTCATTCTGCAGATGGGACAGAATAGAACCAGTCGCCCCAAGATGTTGAGATGGATTAAGGGTTGGGAACAGCGGAAGTGAGGCACAATAGAGGAACAAAGGGAAGTTAGATTCCATTTTCCTTGTAATGTTGCCAGCAAAAATATGGTTCCCCATAGAAGATGCTTGCAATTGGTGTTGTTCATTTCTTCCTGGAACTTAAGAATTTATGGAAACTGTGAAAAAAGTATAAATCTTCCGAGGAGCTTGATAAACATTCAGTCTCCCTTGTGTATGAGAGAGAGAGAGAGAAGGGAGAGAGATAGAGAGAGAGAGAGAGAGAGAGAGAGAGAGAGAGAACCTATGGATATCCTTTACCGTTCCCTTGCTTAATATAAATTTAATCCTGGGATACGACTCTCCAGTTGGGCGGCAGTGTTATGATCACAGGATACCCAGGATATCTCGTGTACAAACAAGATTGGAATCCCATTTGCACCGGCCCCTGTCTCCATTTATACCATTGAATTAATTTAAGGCCCTTAAAGGATGCATTAGACGTTGCTATATATATATATTGTTACGTATGAGCCTGGCCTTGACAGAGGCTCCGATACGTAAACAGAAATAATTGAAGGAAAAACAATAATTTACTTGAACTTACCGTAAAAGGATTTATAGTGATAATTTACTCTAGAGGAAAGGTCGCCAGAAACTCAGCTAAGTACTTTAAAGCTATTTATTTACAAGAGGCTGCTTAACAGCCAAAGGTTAGGTAAATGCAACTGGTCCCCACATGGACTAATAATATCTCTCAAGTGAATGATAGCTGGCGCAAAATGGAATTCGTAAAAGCTGGTTTCATAATTTTGCGGTAATGCAACACTTGCGGGCGGAGAGACTTGACACGTGACTCAGGGAATCTGGAAAAGGATCCCAGATTAAACAAGATAAAAGAAAAAAGGATTTCTTGCACAAATTACGATTATTCAGTTCTCTAACACTGGGGCAAAGGAACTCTAATGTTTCACTGAGGTATGCACTGACTTCATTTGTCTGGGACGATCACACAAGGGGAAGCATGCGGCCATGAGGCAGTGAGAGGAAACAAAGGGATGAGTTCTTTTTGGTTTAGAAGTTTGAATTGGGAAAATGGGGATCAAATAGATAATAGGATGTAAGGAACTGGCAATATGCTGCTTCACAAGACGTACCTGGATGCCATGTTCAGTAGATCTTTGTAGAAATGCGGCCTGGCTTTGTCTCAGGTCTGGGGCTCGGGCGCGCCACTAACGCCATGGATAGGCCTAAATGGAAGGCGGGTGGTCAGACATCCGTCCGAGGTCACGAACTGGAGCTGTCTGAGACAGATCGCAGGTGTCTTGCCTGGGTGTTGGGGGTCAGCTTAACCCCCACGAGCAGGGCAAATCCTGGAAACAAAACATACAGCCAGCAGAGGATTCACAGGAAAAAGAGCTTAAGATATAGGCCTAAGAAGTACCAGTCTGCCTACATCCTTCCCTTTGAGATACGTCCCTAAAGCTGACAAAAGACTATATTCTCCCCCATTCCAACAGGAAATGCTTAACTCTGGACGGCTAGCTTTGGTTTCCCGCCCAAATCAGCTGATATTTGGAGGAATATGGCTGCCGTTTTACAAAGCAAAATAATGAATTAATTACTGGGTAGACGAAAAGATCAATAAACGTAGAAATATAGATATATATTTTGATATATATATATATATATATATATATATATTATATATATATTATATATATACATATATATATATATATATATATATATATATATATATATATATATATATATATATTATTATATATATATATATATGTATATATATGTGTGTGTGTGTGTGTGTGTGTGTAAATATATATATATATATATATATATATATATATATATATATATATATATATATTATATATATATATATATATATATATATATATATATATATATATATAAAATAATCGAAGGGGAAGCCTCAGACGGGATACATATCGGTAAGGGTTTAAATGGAGACATCTGTTTCATATGGGCGTTTATTCAAAGCAACGTTTCAGGGACCAGCCCCATTTTCAGGCTGAAAATTACAATAATAGAATAATATTAAAATAATTTCTCATCTAAAAAACATACAATTACAATACATAAAGCAAATTAAAAGAACCCCAACGAAACTCAAATACCATTCCCAGTAGAGGAAGGAAGACGAGTGACTAAAAAACAAAAACAAAACACGAAGGCTTCTCTGTTGTTTACTCCAGGTACAGAGGGGTGGGGGAAGTTTGGTTATTCAATTTTGGAACAATCGTCTTTATAAAGAGCGATTCGAAGACCGCTAGCTGCTGCGGAGAAGACGCTTTTGAAAGGATCTTAAAGTTTATATATTCAATATTGACTGCATTTCTTTGTGTGGTCACGGATGCTGGAAAATTCAGGAGATGATAATTTGACTCAAGTACGGAAACTCACCCCCTTGTGGCAACCTATTCGGACCTTAAGAAGTCTTCTTGAGGCTCCGATATATTTTCCTAGATCACATCTAGGACAAGTATATAAATAGACAATATTAGATGCCATGAGAGGGTTTAACTTTTCTCTATATTTAAAAATTGATCCAATTGTCAATGGGTTTGTTGGGATCAGCTGACATTTTATGGCTGGACAGTAAGTTCTAATAATCTGTCGCATTTTGACATAGAATTTCGAATTGATTAAAAATGGAACACTGGCATAGAACGGCATCCTAGGTACAGTCTGAATAGCATTGCTAGGTAAAAGTTTCATATTCATAAATTTGTGAAGGCATTTATAAAATAAACTACTGGGATAACAGTTATCAGTAAAATATTTCTTTAAAACCTCATTGTGGAATTCAGACCATCCAGAAGAAAGGGAAAAAGCCCTGTGGAAAAGAGTAAAATGAGAGTTTATAGAAATTTGTGCCCAAACCTGTGAACGTCTTCTTTCTGAAAATCGACGTGTAAAATCCTGAATTATTACGAGACACTTCTATATCCAAAAAAGCATCGGTTGCTGGACATCTGCCCTCTGGCTTATCACCCGTTATTTTACTGTCGCTATGTCGACGACACTTTTATCTTATTTAAAGATAAATACAGAGCAGACTTATTTTTATACAATGCTAATCTGGCTCACCCGAATATAAAATTCACAATTGATTACGAGAAAGATAACAAACTTGCTTTTTTGGATATAGAAGTGTCTCGTAATAATTCAGGATTTTACCCGTCGATTTTCAGAAAGAAGACGTTCACAGTAATTTCTATTGTTTTATTTTATGATTGTTGTTTTATTATATGTTTAAGGGAATATATATCTGATGTTAAATAAATATGAATTTGTATCCGTGTCATTGTTTTGATAATATTTTATTATTTCTGTTGGTTATATTGCATCGTTGAACTTGTATATATAAAAGAAATATCTCATGAAGAGTAAATTTCTATTTATATTTATGTAAATCCTTAAGTCAACGTTAAGTGAAACCACATAGTTTTAACAATGTATTTAAAGAAAAAAGTAAATTAATTTATCAACTACTACAGCATTAAGGAGTCGAAAATTGTATCTCCTGCCTTTGGTCCTTGATTTAAAAACCTTATACAGTATCATGGGGATTTTAAGTATTTATCAGTTTGCGAAATTCAAATGGAGTTGCTTCTATTACCGATTTTTTTGTTACACATTAAATCTCCAACTTCTGGGAATGGAGAAAGTCTGTTCAGTAATCAACTCTCTCTTCTCTCCTCTCCTCCTTCCTCTCTCTCTCTCTATCTCTCTCTCGTCTCTCTCTCTCTCTCTCTCTCTCTGGTGGATGTAACCTCTTCTTTCCTCATCAAGCAGTCTCCTCATCAAGCACTTGAAGACTGCAAGATTGCTAATCCCCTGCCTTTGTCCACCTCAACTGCCACCCAGTATAGTTGACTAACTACCAAGTACTTAATTTACTGATGAGGTCAGCAGAAGTCTAATACAATTTTAACTCAAGTGCATAAGTCCAATTGAACCCCACTTCTCAGTCCTCCTTTTATTATGTGGGATTGTGAAAAGTGTTCGCCTTTTGTTCTTATCAATTCTATTTTCTACCGGAAGGCAAATTCAGATTTTAAACCTGGTTTTGTGTAGTTTTGTACATAGTAATTTTGGAACATTAAATGAAAATCGTGTTTTTAACTCTGTTATTGTTGGATTCATGAAAATACAATATTACTAAAGGCAATTCTTTTTCAAGGCCTTTAAAAGTATCCCATTAACATCTATCCAAGGGACGACATCTCGTTTGAAAGCTAAAGTTTGAACTGTGGCAGTTGTTAGAGGAAGTGGAAAGTTGAATCATCTGAAATCGAAGAAAGAAGTGAGTACTGATCTTTTGCTCTGAAATAATAATTAAAAACCCGTATCAACGTTGGTTCCCCTATTCTTCCTTATAGCCCGTTACTCCTTCCCCTCTTCCATCCTCTCCATCCTTCCTTCTCTCCTTGTCCAGCCATCCTTCCTCTCCTCTCCTCCCTCCCTCCTGCCTTCTGAGTCCATCATCCCAAAATCAGAATTCCGGTCGCCATACATTATCCTCCTCTTCTCTTCTCGGTATTAATGGCATTATTACAGATCGCTGGGAGCGAAGCCAATTTGGACTTCTTCCTTCGTCGAGAGGAGGAGATCGGCTGAGGTGGTTTTCTCTCATTTTTTCTCCTATTTTTTTATGTCACTACTTTTATTTCATTGCGTTGCTTCCTGGGTTGTGAGGTAGCGTACTTGGTTGTACTTGGATAGATGCAGGAAAGCCAAGAAGAATTATTAAAACACTACATGCATACATACATATAAAGCATAAGCGAGTACCACAGGAAAAGGAAAGACAGAATTTCAGTATTAAGTGTTTTCTCTTGTTTATTCACACATCTGCTGGGGCACAAATAAACACAAGAAAGCCCTTGGTACTGAACTTCTGCTTGTCATTTTCCTAGTTCCTCGTTGGACGAGTGGTTTTCGCGCTTCGACCAACGGTTCCTAGCCACGTAAAAATATCTGATTCTTCGGGTCAGCCCTAGGAGAGATGTTAATCACCTCAGTGGTCTGGTAAAACTTAGATATACTTAACTTTTTTTTTTTTTTTCATTTTGCTGTGGTGTTCGCTTAGTAGTATATACTGAAGTCTCGTGCATCTACTGTGATTTTATAAGCATATACATAACCACATAGTTATATTTGGGATATAATTATGTATATGTATGTATATGTCATTTTACTTTAGTTTATGGTGCTCTGAGAGTAATTATTAACTTAATTTTTATTTAAAATATACTTATTTGTATAAGCATTGTGTTAGATTTTGATTGGCAGTATTTGTGTTATGTCTTTCTCACATTTATTATTTTTTGTGTATATCCCATGGCCGAATGGATGGCCAAATTGGACTGAGGGAAACTCTTTCCTAGTGAATGTCCCTCTGATTTGTGGGGTAGGTGTAGGGGACAGAGGATAGAGATAGGGTTGTGATTCTTGCAACCTCATTCCTTGGAATAAATGGGTAGGAACGAATGAGTTTGGCCCTCTGACTTGTTTTTAACCGGTTGATGGTACATATGTGCCTAGTTTATTGAATGTTTAAGGAATGAGGGAAAGAGGTGATAACCACAAAGGATTCGATTATTCTAATCACAAGTTAAGGAGAAAGGAAGAGAAGTCAGCATTAGAGTGCTTCTAAAATTATTTGTTCTCTCCAGGATCGTATAATCTTTGGAGGTGATGGACATTTTGCTTGTCTTTCTTTGTTTACCCCATTTCCTTGTTACGTATCCGGGATCGAGAGCCATTTTGATTGGCTTGATTTATTTGGTCTGGTTTCTCTTTTTGTTTCTTATTTTCGGTTCATTATTCTGTTTTTCTTTACTTCATGTACATTGGTATAGTTCTGTCTTTTGGCATCACGGTAGAAATGGAGGGCGTGCTCGCCAGATTAGATATTTTTCTGGAAATAACTTTTCCGTTGTTTGTTAAAATGGAGATATTTCGTCTTCAGTTTAAATGTATTTGTCTTTCGGTTATCTCTTTATTTACAGTACTTTATTTATTAATACACTATTTTTAGATTATAACATGCCATACGAGTCCCCTAAGAACAAAGAACATTATAAATCTAAATAATGAAGGGAAAACACAAGAAAAAAGTAAATGAATTACGTATGATAATAAAGCTTATGTAAAGGTTAATGATTCATAATAAACAAAAGAAAGTCTGTCCATTTTTATGTGACCTTAAATTTCCCCACTATTACAGGAATGAAACGCGATTTGTAATTATTATGAAATACAGTTACCGAAATGGCAGGTTTGGGAGACTAATTTCCTTCAATTTCATGAATAATTGAGTTTATATTTTCTCTTGGAAAGGGAAAGCTTATTTTATTCAATTTTATGAATAATGAGCTTTATATTTTCTCTTGGACAGGGAAACCTCGTCCCTGAATTTATGGAGGTGAAGTTAGGAAAACAAGTACTTAAATCAACTGAGTGATTACAAATTGTTTGGAATACACACTATATAGATATATATCTATTATATATATATATATATATATATATATATATATATCCATATATATACATATATATATATATATATATATAATATATATATATATATATTATATATATATATATATGTGTGTGTGTGTGTGTGTGTGTGTGTGTGTGTGTGTGTGTGTGTGTGTATTGCGTAGATAGTTTTTGAAAACTGACAAAAGAAAAAGCAAGAAATTTGTAGACTAGCCTAGATGAAGACGAAGATTTTTAAGTAAATCAGATTTTGGGGATGTGTTAAAGTAATACATGAATTTATATATATGTATAATTTATATAATTTTATGTATATACTTATATACAAAGTAGTTAGGCAGAAATCTTATTGAAAACTTCATATATATATATATATATATATATATATATATATATACACACGTATATACAAAGTAGTTAGACCGAAATCTTATTGAAGATAATACTAGTATATATATATATATATATATATTCATATATCTATATATATATAGCTATATATATATATATATAGATATATATTATATATATATAATATAAATAATAGATATATCATATATTAGCTATCTATATATATATATCATCATATATATATATACTCTCTATATATATCTATATATATAGATATATATATATATATATATATATATATATAGGTATATATATATATATATATTATATATATATAGATATATATATATATATATATATATATATAGAATATATATATATATATAATTTATATACTAATATATATATATATCTATATATATTAGAATTTTTTAGTTTTTGTGTTTGTTTTTAATAAGCAGATTTAATTACGCAAGTTTTCTTTTACGAGGAAGAAAGAAAATTACGTTGATTATGTAGTGGTAAAAAATAGAACTATTGTCACAAAATATTCCTGGTCAAGAGAAGATGCCTCCATTAATTATGTGTTCTATGTACATACTCATTCTCATGCACATCTCCCCCCCCCCCAACCCGCCCACCCCCCGGCTCCCTCCCCCTCCCAAGTCAAATTTGACTCAAGCATAGGTCAGCATTCACCAGCGTGTATAAAAGGAGGTTGTGTGCGTCAGTTTTGCAAAAAAGCATGTTACTCTTGTCATCAGAACGGCTCCCCCCACAGGTGGAAGGGTTTCAGTCAAACCTTGTGCAAAGCTTGGCTATCATGTACTAAATGTATACAGGGAGAGAAATCGTCCGTCTGTATGCTTGATGCCGTATTGCTCAAGGTCACTTTGAAGTCGGAACTCTTACAGGGCTGGAAGGAATCAAAACAAACTCTGGCTAAAGGTTAAGCATCAGTCATAGGTGTGCATGAATGTAAACTCTGTCTGTTTATCCATCAATGTTTGTGTTATATCAGAGGGTCTGTTACGCTTACCAGAGCACCTCGCATATGGTTGGGGGGATTTCAATCAGACTTGTTACACCTATAGGTAGTACCTATCTATCTCTGTCTGTTAGTATATCCGTCACACGTACATTTGCGTTATAACTCTTCTTAGGCTATTGAAGTCATTTTGTCTCGATTTGGTATCGGGTAGACCATCGAGCACAGCTGTTTTTGACAGTAGATGGCCGAGTGTCTTGGCTCTCTGGCTACCCGTCAGTGTGTCTGACTCTGTGTCACTTGCTGTCAAGTTCCGCGGGTTTTTTCCCTCATCCACTTCAAAGGTTCATGATGGATGTGCAGATGATATTTATCTTCATTTCCTCAATTTTGGGAGTCATGTAATCTTACGTCTGTAGTCAGGATAAGCCTCTTAGATTATGTAATAAAAGAAAACGTATACCATGTATTACTAATTTTAAAGTGTATGACAATAAAATTCCTCGTTTCTGAATTTGTTTATCTGTATTTACTCCTCTTGCATGTTTTCTTTCTATCGTCTTCTCATTAGCTGAATTGAGTGCATTGCCTACATATTTCATAAAAAGAGACAACAACATGATAATCGTGAGTAGCGGAATTGTCTACTTATAGAATCTATGAGGCATTAGTGCCTAAGTAGCCTAATCTACCCAAGATAAGAAAAAAAGGAAATCAAAGTTTGAGAAGCAGAGGGGTATTCTAGCCCCAAATAGCTCACTAGCCTATGGTAACCCTCTCTATCTCGCATTTGACCTACCTTGACCGCGTCCAACGCTCTGTCTCCCCATTTCCCGCCTGTTCCCAAGTCTGACCTTTAGTGTGGCCTTAATTAAATGCTTATCTAGTCAGTGCAGCTCCTCCTAAGCGGCTGAAGGAATCCAAATCAAAGTTGATGCAAGTCAGACCGTCAGCCATAGATGTGGAAGAGGGAAGCGTCTGCTCGTCTCCTTGTGTATTATTGAGAGTCAAGCTTAAGATGCTTAACTCACAATACATAAACATGTCGGCAACCTATCGCGTGCATATTACAGACCGGTGGAAAACAAATCAGCGACGTAGGTGGAGACTGCATCTTAACCACAAGTCTGATGAACATAAAGAGCACTGGTAGCAACTAGCAAGTCTCTGACTTGTATTCAGCCTGTTTGTGATATGTAGGTGATAAGATATTGACTTGTGTTTATGACATGTTTGTCATCCAACATGATGGAAGGGATTTCATTCAGTTTTTTTGCAAAGGTCAGTCATCAAGAAGCATCGATGTGGGTGAAGGGAGAGTGACTACTCGTCTCTCCCTCTGGTCGTCCATCAAGTGTCACCTCAACTCTTAGGTGGTTTAGGGGCTCTCGGTCAATTGAATGAAGAGCTACAACAACAGATGCAGAGATGCACGAAGGGATTTTTAAAGGTTTTTCTTATTCAGCTGTTTATTCTTCAGTTTGTCGGTTACTCAATCATTTCATTGTGACTGATCTTTTATGGTTGGTGGTATTAGCCAAGCTGGGTACAAAGGAAGATCATCATAGACAGACTAAAGGAGCTGTTCATCTTCTCCATCAGTCAGTCTGCATGTCTCACTTACTACTTATCTTTTGCCATGCGATTACAGGGGAAAATGAAGAGGAAGTACAGAACTCTGTATTTCTGTCAGCTTGAATGAAAAAAAAGTTATTTTGAAATTAAATCCGAAAAGTTAAAGATGTCGCTTTCAAATGAGATGTTAATTAAAGAGAGCAGTCATCCCCATCCGGGGAGGAACCACTTGGACTATGTTAGTCAGTTATGTTACGATATTTAGGCGCTAGTGATTGATTACAGAATTTCCATGTTTGTTGTCGATAAAATGGTTTGGGAAGTGTGTGGAATTGTTCTCTCTCACACACACACACACACGCGCGCGCGCGCGCGCGCGCGCGATCTTTCTGTTGTACAACACGATCCGTCTTTATGTTACTTGTCCAGTGTTAACTGCAGTGTGATCCAAAAGAAAGACTTGAGCTGATTTCATGAAATCTTACGTGAGAGAAGATGAAGACCTTTTTATGAAATCAGTGTTTGCTTTCAGCTTACTTTTTAGGGGAATGGATCATTTACTGCACTTGGACATAGACCTCGCTGTTTTTTCCTTCCTAAGATCCAGACTAGATGGCCAGCCCCAGCGGCCTTTCAATAAAGAAATCGTTGTTCCAAGAAAAACGTTGTAGCTACCAATAAATGAACAAATAATGCAGTCTGTTTAGAAAAGTTGTGTTTGTGAGTGTAATTATATGTTTGGAGATGATAAGAAATTATCTCAAGCGAAATAAACAGAAACAAAGATCCTTAAATTTAATTTCAGGACCTAAAGGTAAACTCATCATTTATTTCTAGTATAACTTCTTGCCTGCAGTCCGCTCAAAATTTATTTCCAAAATTTGCATACTTTTAATTAACTTTATAAATGTAAACAAAATCGGGCGGTCGTTCGCGAACTCCATTTCGATGCAAATTAGTCGGAGCTAACTGGAATGAATGAGCCTCCATTCCTGGGAATGGAACAAACCTTATTCCTTCTCAGTTCCAGCTTCATTCATACGCTTCGTTTACTACAGGTAAACAGTTCAATGTGATCAGAACAGCGGAGGTCTTTCATGGACATCCTGGAAGGAGCGTCGTTGTTGGTGTTGCTATAATTCCTCTTCTCTGGAAGGGAACAAGAGTAAAGTTATTTTGGTGATGGTACCATTGATGTTATTGATGGTGATGTTCTTTTCTGTTATTGTTGCCGTCATTATTATTATTATTATTATTATTATTATTATTATTATTATTATTATTATTATTATTATTATTATTATTATTATTATTATTATTTGATTTTGCTTCGCATGATCTATTAACATGCAGAGATAATTTATACTTCCTCATCACCATTGCTATAATGACTGTTATTATTTTCCTCATTTTTATATTATTACTCAAGAGTAATAATTCCAATAATACTAATAACTTTTTTGTTGTTATTGTCTCCATCAGGTGGGTTCACCTGAAACCATTTTTACGCGAATACTTTCAAATGCTCGAATAACCATTTTTGTATTTTTTTTCACTTTTTCTTTTGTACGAACATTTCATGGTGTCACTGAATAATTCTGTGACCTGCATCTCCTACATTATGAAAGCATCTGCCAGGTCTCTGATCTGTGCCCAATTGGCCACCGGTGTTCAGATGTCTTTGTGATGTATTGGAGATTTACCTGAACCATATTTTGCTGCAGTTTCGGCCTGGTATTGTGCTGGTGGTGTTGGTGTTCGAATCCCCATCAGTTTTGCTACTAATCTTGCTCTTGCATATGCCAAGTTATTTGTTTCTGTGATACTGGTGGTGTGTATTATGCCTATTATTTCATTGACCTCACTTGTTTCCTCCCTTAATTTCTTGGTGTTGTAGGCTTTCATGGAGGGGAGCTTTGTTCTCTCTGTATCTGGCTCCATCCATTGTCTAATCTTTTCTATTTATTCCGTCCTCTCTGTTACTTCGTCGGTGTTTCTTCGTGTGTCGTTGTTTGATACCTCATCATCCCTGTCGTCTTCTGTGGTATCGTCTCTCTGTTCGTCTTCGTGTACTTCGTTGTGTTGTGACATTTCCCTTTCCAGTTCTTCTCTTTCTGTTGGGGAGAGCCAGTTATTTTTCTTTATGTTCCTTACTTGGTCTGCCAGCCCCTGCTCTGTTTGGGGGGCGTTATTCCTCTCATTCCAGATGTTGACCAACCTTCTTCTATATCCTCTCTCTGTCGGGTTGCTTCTGGTGTAGCATCTCCATATTTCCTTATTTTCTTCTCTTGTCCATTTATTATTATTATTATTATTATTATTATTATTATTATTATTATTATTATTATTATTATTATTATTATTATTATTATTATTATATCCAAACAAGGGGAGAAGATGCTTGATCCAGAGGTGAAAAAAAGGACAGTGGATGAGCATCGTTCCACAACAGCAGCAGTCATTCTCTCTCACAGAAAGCTCATCAGCATCGCATTGATCCACGCAACGTACACTGAGCCACTCACCTCAAATCTTAGTTTTATGGTTGTGAAGGAACTTCCTTTGTAGTAGGACTTCCACCCCATCTGTCCAGCTCTTTCTACGTATTTCTCTCTTCCTAATTTCACACTTCACCAACCTGTTTGAAATACACATGTATAAGATGCGCAGATGCATACATAAAAATATGCTTTTACCCAACATATGTGAAACACAAACAATAAAACACATGTATAAACACTAGGTGGGTACAAATGGAAACATACGCAGTCGACAAACTTGCAGGAAATGTTCATTGTAGTGTAACCAGCTGCAAAACCAAAGCAAAGGAAGCTTGGAGGCTTCTTTACAGAGTAAATATGAACATTTAAAAGAAATTTGTAAATTTGTGAAAGTGTAGTCGCTTTATCAGAAGTGGAAATGCAAGCGATTCGAAACTTAAAGAAATACGGATACTGTAAAAACAGGTGGAAGTCTTTCTTGACGGTGAAGTCACATAAACATCTGAAGTTGTCCCCTACTGGGTTGAAGCTCTTCTGTGTTTGCGCTTTTACAGAGCTCTCTCTCCCTCTTCGTTCTTCTTTCATTCTCTTGTTTTCCTAATCCTCCCCTTTTCCTTTTCTCTTATTTCTTTCTACCCCTCCTTCTCGTCCTACTCCAAACATTTTTTCCCGTTACCTCGATTTAGGTTTTCTCTCTCTCTCTCTCTCTCTCTCTCTCTCTCTCTCTCTCTCTCTCTCTCTCTCCACCCCCGTATCCTTGTTGCCCGCATCAAGATGTAGGAGAGATTCCATAGATTGAACTCTGCAGTCTACTTACTCTTCTTTACTGTATTGCTGTGGAAACTTGTTCTTTTGCCATGACACCCCACCCCAACTCCTCCCCCACCCACGGCTCCAGGGAGCCTTCGTTTGGTGACTCAACTTCTTCTTCTTCTTCCCAGCTTGTTCCCATTTTTATATGGGGTCGCCGTTTCGGATGAGCCGTTTCCATCTATTTCTATCCTGCGCTTCTGCCTCATCAATTCCCTTCTCATGTAAGTCTCCTCTCACACAGTCCTTCCATCTCTTTCTTGGTCTCTCTCTTCCTCTTCTTCCTTGCACCTCCACCCCCATAGTATGTCTCCCAGCGTGGTCCTCATCTCTCCTCAACAGGTGTCCATACCATCTCAGCCTCCCCTCCTGCACTTTCTTTGATACTTCCACCACCTTAGTCGACCCCCTTATGTAGTCATTTCTGATCCTATCCTCTCTTGTCACCCCAGACATCCACCTATGCATTCTCATTTCTGCCACATCCATCTTCTTCTGCTCTGTTTTTCTCATGCTTGCTGTTTCCGTACCATACAGCATTGCTGTTCTTACCACCGTCTTGTTAAATTTTCCTTTTAACCTAAGCGGCACTCTTTTGTCACAAAGAACTCCAGAGGCCACTCTCCAGTTGTTCCAGCCTGCCTGTACCCAATGTTTTACTTCTTCTTCCATACTTCCTCCAGCGTTAACAAAAGATCCCAAATACTTAAACTTATCAACTCTCCTTATTTGCTCTCCACCAAGCTGAATACTTTCTCTATCATCCCCCTCAGTGGTGGTACACATATATTCTGTCTTAGATCTACTTATTCTCATTCCTCTGTCCTCCAGTACTTGTCTCCATCTTTCCAATTTCACTTCCAGATCTTCCCTGCTCTCCGCACACAGAACAATATCATCTGCATACAATATGTTCCATGGTACTGTTTCCCTTACTTCCTCTATTATAACATCCATCACTATGTTAAAGATAAATGGGCTCAGAGCCGACCCCTGGTGTAATCCTACTCTCACCTCAAAACCTTCTGTCTCCCCAACACTGCTCCTCACTCTGGTAAATACATTCCGGTACATCTCTTGTATCAATCGCACATACTTCTCTGGCACCATCTTCTCCCTCAGACTCCTCCATATCTCTTGTCTCGGGACTCGGTCATAAGCCTTTTCAAAGTCAATGAATACTATATGTAGGTCCCTGTCTTTCCCCGAATTTCTCCATTATTTGCCTCAGACAAAATATACCATCTGTTGTTCCCCTTCCCTTCATAAATCCCATGTGCTCTTTACCTATTTGTACTTCTTCTCTCAGTCCAGCATCTATCATCCTTTCCAGTATCTTCAAAGTGTGGGACATCAATTTAATGCCCCTATAATTACCACACTCTTGGACATCGCCTTTCCCTTTAAAAATTAGGATCAATATACTCCCACGCCACTCATTTGGTATCTTTTCCTGTTCAAGGATCTTTATCATAAGATCATACAGTATATCCACTCCTTCATCTCCTAATGCTTTCCATGCCTCCACTGGAATCATGTCTGGTCCGGTTGCCTTCCCATTCTTCATCTTCTTCAGTGCATTTAGTACCTCTTGCCTAGAAAACCTCATTACCATGCCAATGTTCACTTGCCCATCCTCTCTTATTAGTCTATTATTTTCTTCATTTAACAACTGTTCGAAATATTCTTTCCATCTCTTCACAATGTCTTCCTCCTTTCTAAGTACTACACCATCTTGATCCTTTATTTGTTTGAAATGTGTAATATCTTTGATGCTCTTATTTCTAGCCTTTGATAGCTTGATCATCATCTTCAATCCTTCCTTTGTCCCCAGCTCATTATACACTCATCATACGACTTTGCTTTAGCTTGGGCTACCACCTTTTTCACCACCTTGTTTTTCTCTCTGAACCTATCTGTCTTCCACTGACTGTGACTCTTCCCATCTTTTCTTTGCCTCCTTCTTATCTTTTACTACTTTCTCAATGTCTTCATCCCACCACCAACTCTCCTTTTCTTCCCATATGATACCAGATGTCTCTCCTAGCAGCTCCTTTCCATGCCTTCTTATTACTGCTGCATTTCGTGCCCACCATTCTTGAACATCTTCAATCCCTATATCAATATCCTCCAAAATCCTCCTCTTAAACTCTCTCTTCTTATCCCCTTCCTTCTCTAATTTGTACCATTTAATTTTCCTTATCCCTTTAGCTTTGGTTTTTCTTCCCTTTTCAACTTCAAATCCATACATAGCAGTCTGTGTTGGGGGGCTACATGGTCGCCTGGAATAACTTTGCAGTTCTTGACCTCCACCAGATTTATCCTTTTATACAAGAAGTAGTCTATCTGGGAGAATCTTCCCCCACTCCTATATGTTATTAAGTGTTCCCTTTTCTTCTTAAAGAATGTGTTTACTATTGCCATGTCGAATGACACAGCAAAGTCCACTACACTCTCTCCTTCTGCGTTTCTCTCCCCAATTCCATGGCCCCCATGCACCCGCCCAATCGCCTCATTTTCACTTCCCACATGGCCATTCAAATCTGCCCCAACTATCACCCTCTCATGCTCTTCCAGTTCTTGCATTATTCCATCCATGTCTCTCCAGAAATTTCCCTTCTCTTCTTCTGTGCAACCAACTTGTGGTGCATGTGCGCTTATAATATTCAGAATCTCTCCTCCATAACATATCTTCAATCTGATAATACGGTCATTCTTTCTATGCACTTCTATTACCGAGTTCTTCAGTTCACTAGACAGTACTATGACCAACTCCATTTCTACCTTGCTTATTTGCTCCACTATATATAGCTTATATCCATCTCCCAACTCTTTAGCTTTATTTCCTTTCCACCGCGTTTCTTGCACACATAACATCTATTTCTTTTTCTCTCATCAAGTCAGCCAATTCTCTACCTCTCCCAGTCATGGACCCAACATTTAGCTGACATTCTCTATACCCAATGTGAGCTCGCTTCTTTAGCTGCACCCGCTCCTGATGCAGTAGCCCTTGCCTTACCACAGAGTTAGGGCGATGTCTCTGTGCGTCGTTTACGGAGTACGCCCTAGCATTACCTCTTTCCATATTTTGGCTCATTCCATTTTTTTGGTTTTGACACAGATTTTTACAGCCGGATGCCCTTCCTGACACCAACCCTCCCTATTTATCCGGGCTTGGGACCGGCACCCATAAGGACTTGTTTGCCCCCCCAGGTGGCTAGGTTCGTTTGGTGACTCGACTGTTCTGCGGAAAATGAATAGCCATTTAGTTGCAGGCATTCCGGACAGCTTTGTGCATAGGAGGGTTTGGTATTCCAGCATGGCGCTATTGAAACAAAGTCGAAATCACTGTACAGTAAGTTCCAGAAGTGAAGCGACAAATTTCAGAATTGATCGTAATTCTTTAGAAACTCGTAGAGATGCCAGTTATTATATTTCATTCCTATTATTGTCATCCTCTTTATCTGATAACGGCGCTGAATGACCATTATAGGTCCCAGTGCTTGGGCTTGTCCCTAAATTTCATAATCCATCCATCCATCCTTCTTTATCTGATAATATATATCTGTGATTAACTGTAGAAGCACAGAAAGTATTTCCCCAGTGAATGATCAATGTTAGTTCAATAATTGTTTATTAAAAGAAAAAAATATAAAAAAAATTCCCCATAGAAACATCTGCGGCTCTCAATATGTGATATCAAGTGTTCACCATAGAGTGAGTGGCAGCAGGAACCGAGTGCAATAAGCAATGGCCTAATATGATTGGAAAATTAACTTTCTACTTTTATAGCGTTATATCGAAAGTTATTATGATTTCTTTTGATAAAGCACAAAGAAGTTTAGCATCTGATTAAATGAAATATAAATAAGACACAAGTTGGTGTGAAAAAAAAAAAACGAAATCCAAGTTATATGCGCGTTTAGCATTGGCTACATGGTTAGGTCTACTCAAGAATCAAGGAAATATATTTTCCAGCTTGTTAGTTAATAATTTTATCGAATTCCTCAATTGTGCAAATTTTTGCTTGCGGAATTCCGTTGAGGGTCGCATCAAACAAGTATTTTCGTAGGTTTCCACCTTTTTATTTCAGTGCATAAGTGAGACTATTCTTGTCCATACGATCCGGAGTGTGAATATTCTTGGCGAGCATTATTTTAATTCGAGTATCTCCTGTTATCTCTCTCTCTTTCTCTCTCTCTCGCTCTCTCTCTCTCTCTCTCTCTCTCTCTCCTCTCTCTCTCTCTCTCAGGACCTTTTTATCTAGTCAGGAATAACCAGAGGGCTGTTTTAAGAATCGAGCACTATCTGCTCTTTATATATATATATATATATATATATATATATATATATATATATATATATATATATATATATATATATCCCAAAAAACTCATAAATTTCTGTTATACAATAATGCTTGACTGGATCGAATTGATTACTGGTTGTCCGTGAAAATATGAATTTGGGTGATATCACTCTCTTATGATAAGCCCACTTACGCAAATTCAGTCTTAAATTTCACGGTTGGGATATGATTCGAAGATTTGAGGTAAAAGGTTGAAGTGAAAAAGGTGGAGTTAGTATTGTGGGTAGAGGTAGAGGTAGAGGGGAGAAGGGGTGGTTGGGGTCTGTCGTTTCCCTACTTAACCAGGTGGTGATATTACGGGTGTTCTGGTTGCTTGCGACCGTCTTTCTTATTTTTTTGTATAGCGAGTCTGTTTCCCAGGTGCAAGGACAGGTCCTGGTGTCGGTCTTGAAGGTTCTATCTTTGCCTAAATAGCAGACAGTGGCCTTGCAATGCCCGGAACTAGGCCTAGTCACCTGAAGGTAGCAGCAGCAGTTAGAACCTTTCTCAAAGATGGTGTTTTATGCTCGGTCCTAGAAGCTAGAATCAGAACAACCAACCACACCCAACTTCTCTATTGAATCTAGGTGCATTCGTGGTTGATTATGTTTAATGTCGCGGAGATTTTCCCTTTACATTCTATTGATACTTGCATGGTTTTATGCATCTTCGCTAAAATAATTGATAATACACTATGATATTAAATATTTGTTTCCACATTGCTCGAAATATACATTGGTAATGTTGGTAATCCTGTGTTGAACGAGAATTTCAAATTGTTTCCTTTCTATAGTTTGAAGTAATTACTATACTTTAAAATAATTACTATTACCGTAATTTTTTCTGATGATTGTTATCAATATCGTGGATTTGATATTTGTGCATCATATGTTAGCTTTATTTTACTTGATAGAGCTTTCACTGTAGAAAAAAAAAATTTTTTTCAGCTACGAGTTGTAGTTGCCAGTTAGTGAATTTCGAACGAAATCCTCTGAAATTTGGCGCTTCAGTTTTGGAACCTACTGTACAGACGGCCAACGAAGAATTGGCGTAGTTTCTCAATTCATTGTTCGTTATGGAAATATTGCCATATGCAGGTGCCAGATTATTTACTTAACAATAAATAACATTTCCTTTCAAAGGTGCTATACTTGAAATAAATTACATTAGAATAGAGTAGACTTATTCAACGTATTAAAGATAATTATTTTGCAAAGTAAGGAAAATATATACCGATGGGTCCACGATTTCTAATTTTATTCTCAACTCTAGCTTCGTGACAGCATACCAAAGCATTTTGAAGTTGACTTTGCTGCCGCTCGAGTTTTGACTCAACGTATCGTACTGCACTGGGGTGTTGTCATTTTGTCTCCTACAGCCGATAAACAATACATCAAGGCGTTAACATTCTTTGAAAACGATGTTTAATTAAACTAATTTTGTCCTTTGATTAATAAAATAATTTGCATGACATATTTAGTGGGCCTAAATTGGACTTCTGATTTTCACACATGATTAGCCTAGGTCTATTTTCAGTTTTCAGCAGTATACTCCCTCGGATACGTAATATAAAGGAATATTTACATCGACGATATATATATATATATATATATATATATATATATATATATATATATATATATATATATATATATTAATCTGCTTTATTTGATTATTCCCGTTATTCTTGTTTTATTAGCCATGTTCGCCTTTCTTCTTATCCTTTTCATAATTGCGTAACATAATTAACTCAGACCTAGCTATAAAAAAAAAAATAAATAAAACGAATATAATTGTCTTATTTTTTTTATCGAATTCCTTGCATATCATCCTGTTTCATTTGGACACGTTGGAAAGCTGTGGGAGTCAAAACTGACGAATACATTAAGAAAGGCTTACTTTCGTTAAAGCTTTCTTAGGTTGATCTTTCTGTAGTTATTCATTTCTACTAACTAGAAATTAATTCAAATTAGTTCCACATGTATACCTCGACCTACTACTATAAGCATATTATAAGTAGCTGAAAGGATAAGAAATATCAAAGGTGGCATTCTCGTTTAAGTCTATTTCATTATTATTATTTTTTTTCAAGACTGCTTTAATCAAGGGTTGCTCTTTGACGGCTGCAGGGTGTAACACGAGTGTTTGCACATATTTTGGGGAATGAAAGATAAAGTTTCTTTGAACAGAAAATATTTTATAAACATGCATTTTAAGGCGTCCGTTGTCGGTGCGGGGAATTTTAAAATAACCGTTATCATTACTGATGCTTTCAAGCGATGGAGTTCGTGGTGAGAAGTCGGCTCGAGTCGCCTGACATGTAGAAGAGAGCGGAGGTGGCGTATAGGAGTGATGGAGGGATTAGGCCGATGTTAATAAAGTATCTCCCAATAAAATGTATTCTTTAGGTTTTGGAGGAAAAAAAAGGCATGCATCATTGAAACTGTTTCCCTCCCTATCCGTGGTATTCACTGGCCACCTATAAAAAAACAAAACAAAAAAAATAAGCCTAATTGAATCTCTCATCCATCAAAGATACGTTTGCTTACTCATTAGACTTATTCATTAGACACCTTCAAGCGTAGATTTAAAAATCTCTTCCTCTCCATCTAAAGTATTCATCAGACACCAGTCATAAGTGTAGAGCTAGTCATGATTCCTGGTTCAGCAATGTCGTGACGATGCGCTAGAATTCAGAATTCACAAATGAAGGTTGCTCAGCAACGTTTACACTACTGTATGACTTGATCTCTTGTGGTGCTTTGAGGTGGTCCACCTCTAGGCCCATGTTCTAAATTTTGCCGTTCTTTAAACAATTTGATTTATCTATGTATGATTCTCTCCGGTATATTAAGCTTTCTTGATATCTCTCCAACAGGAACCTGCACCGAATGCAGTGCAATAATTGTCTCTCGCTCATCGAGGGATGTTTCTTAGACCAATAAATGACACATTGACATTAGATTCCCGTGCACACAACATCAAAAGCAATAGAGTGAGGTCGCCTGGTTCACACTGTTAGGATATCGTTATTTTTTCTTTTTGTTTTTAAATTTGATAGCATTTTGTGAGATTCCGATGTTTTCTGTAAAATTTAACAAATGGAATAGTTCAACTACCTTCAACTTAATATTGAAATGATAATTTAAGGACTACGTTTATGCGATACTACTAGTGATAAGTGTCTCCTATCTATTTGGTAATGTATATCTATGGTTGTGATATGACGTTTTTTATCACTTCGTTTCGTTCACGTCAATTTTGCTATATGGAAAATAGTTTTACACAATAACATAACATAATGTTCTAAAGATATCAGTGACTGTTTTTAACGTCATTACATAGGATTTCTTCCATCTTTGAAAAGAAAAATCGATAAATAAGGCATGAATCGTGCGTCAGGCAGGTGAACGAAAAATTATGAAACTCTGCCACGAGTTTTTTGGCCGACTATACATCTCGCATCTTTGGTGTTGGAAAAAAGGCCGTCTTTCAAAATTTTGTGAAAGGTAATTCTATAATACAATCCTGTGCTGATCAGTTCCTCACCTCACTTAAGGAAAAAAAATATTGAAGACACTGAAACCCAGGCAATGGTTGTCCTGTTTGGCAGGAAGGGCGTTGAGTTGCTTCCATCTTTGCGCCTTTGTACCTTGTACACTCGGCAAGGAAAGTTAAGATACAGTTTTTTTAAATCTTCGGACATATATTGTTCAATAATGCCACACCTGGCAACTCTTGAAAGGGGGCGGCGCTTCAAAATCATAGCGTTTGTTGCTTTCTAGATTTCCATCAACTTTACACCATAAAGATTCTGTTGAGGTCCTATAATCATTTATACTTGAATGTAGAATAAGGCTCTTTATTATTCGTTAATGTTGGTTTGGTAACGTCAGTTCAGGGTAGAATATCGATCATCCTTTCTTAAAACCTACTGTGAAACCTTATTTATAAGTAAGGTTTGACACTAAACTGACATGAAATTCATACGTAATTAAAGATGGATCTTAAACAATGAAAGAAAGGGTTTTAAAATTTGGGCAGTAGTTGTAGAAATCGTGAGGAACAATACATTAAAGAATGAAATATTATAACGATAGAGAGAGAGCGCGCAAGTATAGGCCTATCGATAGAGATAGTTGATTCATCATATTTACTTTGAGAGATTGAGTGATAATATTCTTTCAAATGTGTTTTAAAAGGGGGGGGAGAGGGAGAGAGGAGCAAAATCTGCTCATGTGAAAGCTTAGGCCTATTTATAACTACTCACTTTCATTATATTTTCTTTGGGAGATTGAGTGGTAATGTATATATTTTTAAAGTATGTTTTAAAAGTGGGGAGAGAGAGAGAGAGAGAGAGAGAGAGAGAGAGAGAGAGAGCGAGAGAGAGGAGAGAGAGAGAGAGAGAGAGAATTATAGTACTGGTGACGGACTTATGATGGGGGAAAGGGAGAAGAAAATATAATGAATTAAGTATCTCTATTGATAGGCCTATGCTTGCGCGATATGATATGACTGTCAAGATCGTGCTGCACTATGGTAGATAAAATTTGAAGGATCATAATATTCAAGTTCAAGTTAATTCTTTAAGAAATTCATATCCTAATCTTGATTACATTTGACAGATGCCGTAGCATTCAAAGATTGTAAAAAGACGTGGAAAATTAGAGACATGGTGCGGTCATTCTTGCTCTCTTGATATAGTCTTTACTTTTGAAAATCGGGTTTCATCCACAAATCATTCACGAAAAAAGCTGTGTTAAGTGAACATACTTATTACCACAAATAACTCAATATGTATTGCACAAGCAATTAAAGTTTTACATCGTGGGAGATGTTTCAGTCCCGCGGCAAATGCAGTCGTGTAGGGCTGTAGGCTACTACGAACTGCTTTGTAAAGGGAGCATATAGCCAGTAAATCTTTGAGCTGACATGCTACTTTAACCTTGATTAAGATTCATGTTTAAAGACAGCAGCTTTGTAAACAGCAGCTAGCATTCGATCCATGTCAACGTCAAAGTAATCAAAGTGTGAAATCCGTTACGTTAGCCAGTATCCAGTGACTTGCACTTTCCCGCTCGAAGTTCTAGGGCTCCTCCTCACACACATAGAAAACGCTCTTGCGGATGCAACTAGATTTGTTCAACCTACCTTAGCCGTCGCAACATTGAGTGCCATTGACATCAGCTAACTTTAATCGCGTTGGAATACAAACATAAGTTTGTAGAAACTAAAATAATGGCATTCACCACTTACGATGATGCAATATATCCCCGTTCATGAAGCAAAACGAGTAAATATTGTCGTCGTGATACATAGTACTGAAATCAGAAATTCACATTCTATCTACCAGATCTCTATGAACGAATCCATCTGAGAAATTCCAATTACTTCGGACATATATCGTGTTTGTAAGTATCTGAACGGTTTTGTTTTGCAGTTTTAACTTATATAATATAATTTGCAGTATATTTTCATATTATAGAGTAAATTTAGCTATATTATGTCTTTTCAGTAAATACAAATGGGAAATTGGATGAACGAAAGCTAATGAAAACTGTATCTTCAGTTTTCTTGTCGAGTGTACAAGAAAATTGTATCAGCAAATTCGTTTGTAGCACCAGAACGTCTACCCCCAACTGTATCTTCCACCAAATTTCACTCCCTTGGAGTATACTGCCAAATAACTGTATGGACTGGAAAAGAGAGTGACATGGACGTGTTAAACTGGGGTTGGGAGTTAGTGGACAGTCAGTTGACTCCAGTTATGTCAGATATGAGTGGTGCCCCAGAGGAGCTTTTAAAGATGATTCACTGCAATTGCAAAACTGCCTGTGGAACACCACGATGTAGCTGCAGAGTGTCTGGGTCACCATGTACACCTGCGTGTGGACAATGCCAGTTACCAATCATGTGACAATCTGTACAACCAGGTTACATTCACTGAAGAGGAAGATGATGAGCAGTAAGAATAATATATTGAATTTAACAAATTTATACATTTTAATGAAAACATGAGTTTTTGTGATAGTGAATGTTGAGGTACTGATAACAACTAAAAACAATAGTTTGATTCTAACTGATGCATTCTTTAATTATATGTAGGCTATAGGGTAAATTATATATAGCTTACAGGAATTTTCATTTTCTTATATTCAAGGATATTTTTGTATGTCGAGGACCATTTTAGATGCCATCTTGGATTTCATTCCTTGACCCTCAAAACCTAGATATCGACATCATATATACCATTCTATGGCAAACAATAAGGAGTTTAAAGGCATTTAAATGTATTGGTGGCCATCCTCGATTCCATCTTGGATTCATGATGTTGTAATGATTAAAAGATAATTTCACAGTTTCCATTGTATTCCTTGACCCCCAAAACCTAGGCATAGACATGCTTGCGACTATCTTGGACGTCATCTTGGATTTGACAACTCTCTGGTACTTTGTCTTTGGTAGATTTTTAGTTTGTTATTCTCCACATCAAACGGAACCAAAAACAGAAGAGAAACCTTTCCTAGCAATTTGTTTAGGGTTGAACCTTATATTTACTCTTCTAATAAGGAATTAGTTTTATTTAAAGAATGTCTCGTATTTTACCTCTGATGCTTTTAACAGACACTTGAGACATTTGTTGCTATATTGCCTATAATCTCACCGATCAACGTCTAAGTAATTTTCTTATCTGACTGATTAATGGATGACCGTTTTCAAAAACAGCGGTTCATCTTTTGTCCAAACATCGCTTTCTTTTTGGAATCAGGAGGAGGATGAAAGAAGCAGACAAATAGAATGAAAGAATCCTATCTCGGGAACTGAGCAAAATCTCTTCAGAGAAAATCGGAGAAGGAAATGAAGTCATTTTCTGTTCAGGAAATAAAGAAGATAATACAGACATTTTGTGAGAGGAAAGAGGAATAACATTTCTTCCAAAACACCTTTGGGTGAAAACAGTGAAGAAGAAACTAAAAATAAAGTTCGCTCAAAGGGGAATATAGATTTTTGTTATGAAAAATAATTAGCCGGGTTTTTTTTCCGCATATATATATAATATATATATATATATATATATATATATATATATATATATATATATATATATCTCAAAAAATCACCATAACGTGACTGGAAAATCTTCAAGTAATCAAAGTCCACAATTATGTAAAATGTGTATTAAAAATACATAAAAGACGGGAGCTTTCGTCTACTTGATCAGTAGACCTCATCAGCCGTACTGATTTTTCTTTTCAAAAATTATATACAAAAAAGTTACGAAGGACAGGCAGGACTCTGGAAACGTCTCCGAGGGAGATAACCACCAAAACAAACTCTCTTAATTATGTTATTCCCTCGTTCAAATGTCTGGCCAAAAGACGAGCCGATCGTCGTGGTTGAACTACCTCCTCTGTGTGTTCGGCTGTTCCCTCGTCCAAAACTTCTGCATCGGCACCTGCAATGGGGGTTCTTCCTTCCAATGCCTGGGCAGGAGAAAGAGAGACAACCTGGGCAGTAGGAGTGGTGCAAACAACGTCTGTTCTAATATTTACAGTTTTAAGAACCAAATAATTTAAAAATGCATCCTCTTGGGTAAATGATTTGTTAAAATCAAACACGTTTAAAATATTAATAAGAGCCCCTTCAACTACTCTGCGTCTACTTGCGTTATTATCTTTGTAAATTACTCTCGCTCCTTCCCAGTCAATTACATGCCCTAACTCTAACGTATGTCTGGCAACTGAAACTATATTTCGAAATATAGTTCAACCACGACGATCGGCTCGTCTTTTGGCCAGACATTTGAACGAGGGAATAACATAATTAAGAGAGTTTGTTTTGGTGGTTATCTCCCTTGGAGACGTTTCCAGAGTCCTGCCTGTCCTTCGTAACTTTTTTGTATATAATTTTTGAAAAGAAAAATCAGTACGGCTGATGAGGTCTACTGATCAAGTAGACGAAAGCTCCCGTCTTTTATGTATTTTTAATACACATTTTACATAATTGTGGGACTTTGATTACTTGAATATATTATATATATAATATAGATATATATATATATATATAATATATATTATATATATATGAACCTTAGTTAATGGGCTGTCAGGTGATGAAGACGAGATTTCGAAAGTTTTCGAAGGATTGGAAAAAAAAGAATTTTCCACAGAAAGGATTTTTCCTCGTGGAATGAAAGGCAGTATTCTTCTTATCTGAACGATCCTTCGAAAGCTTCCACCTACATTCTAAACTTGTGCCCTTTACTTATAATACAAGCTGGTAGACCAGCGGGGAGATTTCTGTATTATTATTATTATTATTATTTTTTTTTTTTTTT
The DNA here is from genome assembly GCF_015104395.2 of Macrobrachium nipponense. Lineage (NCBI taxonomy): Eukaryota > Metazoa > Arthropoda > Malacostraca > Decapoda > Palaemonidae > Macrobrachium > Macrobrachium nipponense. The sequence goes on along the minus strand of NC_061105.1, from coordinate 22,475,633 downwards.
TTTTTTTTTTTTTTTGCTCTATCACAGTCCTCCAATTCGACTGGGTGGTATTTATAGTGTGGGGTTCCGGGTTGCATCCTGCCTCCTTAGGAGTCCATCACTTTTCTTACTATGTGTGCCGTTTCTAGGATCACACTTTCTGCATGAGGCCCGGAGCTACTTCAGCCTCTAGTTTTCTAGATTCCTTTTCAGGGATCTTGGGATCGTGCCTAGTGCTCCTATGATTATGGGTACGATTTCCACTGGCATATCCCATATCCTTCTTATTTCTATTTTCAGATCTTGATACTTATCCATTTTTTCCCTCTCTTTCTCTTCAACTCTGGTGTCCCATGGTATTGCGACATCAATGAGTGATACTTTCTTCTTGACTTTGTCAATCAACGTCACGTCTGGTCTGTTTGCACGTATCACCCTATCCGTCCTGATACCATAGTCCCAGAGGATCTTTGTGTGATCGTTTTCTATCACTCCCTCAGGTTGGTGCTCGTACCACTTATTACTGCAAGGTAGCTGATGTTTCTTGCACAGGCTCCAGTGGAGGGCTTTTGCTACTGAATCATGCCTCTTTTTGTACTGGTTCTGTGCAAGTGCCGGGCATTCGCTTGCTATGTGGTTTATGGTTTCATTTTTCGTATTGCACTTCCTACATATGGGAGAGATGTTATTTCCATCTATCGTTCTTTGAACATATCTGGTTCTTAGGGCCTGATCTTATGCCGCTGTTATCATTCCTTCAGTTTCCTTCTTTAGCTCTCCCCTCTCTAGCCATTGCCATGTGTCATCGCTGGCTAGTTCTTTAGTCTGTCTCATGTATTGTCCGTGCATTGGTTTGTTGTGCCAGTCCTCTGTTCTGTCTGTCATTCTCCTGTCTCTGTATATTTCTGGGTCTTCGTCTACTTTTATTAGTCCTTCTTCCCATGCACTCTTTAGCCACTCGTCTTCACTGGTTTTCAGATATTGCCCCAGTGCTCTGTTTTCGATGTTGACACAGTCCTCTATACTTAGTAGTCCTCTCCCTCCTTCCTTTCGTGTTATGTATAGTCTGTCCGTATTTGCTCTTGGGTGTAGTGCTTTGTGTATTGTCATATGTTTCCTGGTTTTCTGATCTATGCTGCGGAGTTCTGCCTTCGTCCATTCCACTATTCCTGCGCTGTATCTGATTACTGGCACTGCCCATGTGTTTATGGCTTTTATCATATTTCCGGCATTGAGTTTTGACTTGAGTATCGCCTTTAGTCTCTGCATATATTCTTTCCTGATCGTGTCCTTCATCTCTTGGTGTTTTATATCCCCTCCTTCCATTATTCCCAGGTATTTGTATCCTGTCTCATCTATGTGTTTGATGTTGCTCCCATCTGGTAGCTTTATCCCTTCAGTTCTCGTTACTTTGCCTTTTTGTATGTTGACTAAGCCGCATTTTTCTATTCCAAACTCCATCCTGATGTCCCCAGATACAATCCTTACAGTCTGGATCAGGGTATCTATTTCCTTGATGCTCTTACCATACAGCTTGATGTCGTCCATGAACATCAGATGGTTGATTCTGTTGCCTCTTTTCTTGAGTTGGTACCCGGCATCCATCTTCTGTAGTACTTTTGTCATGGGTATCATGGCTACTACGAAGAGTAGTGGGGACAGTGAGTCGCCCTGGAAGATCCCTCTCCTGATATTAACCTCTGCTAATCTTATTCCAGAGCTTGTAAGTATTGTATTCCAGTTGCGCATTGTATTTTTGAGGAAGCTGATGGTGTTTTCCTCTGCCCCATATATTTTCAGGCATTCTATTAGCCATGTGTGTGGTATCATGTCGAAGGCTTTCTTATAGTCTATCCATGCCATGCTTAGGTTGGTTTTCCTTCTCCTACTGTTCTTCATTACCATTTTGTCTATCAGGAGCTGGTCTTTTGTGCCCCTACACTTCCTTCTGCAGCCTTTCTGTTGGTGGGGGATGGTGTTTGTCTCCTCTAGGTAATGTATAGCCTTTCACTGATGATACCTGTTAGTAACTTCCACATTATTGGTAGGCAGGTGATAGGCCTGTAGTTACTGGCTATATTTCCCTTACTCTTGTCTTTTTGTACTAAGGATGTTCTTCCTGTGGTCATCCATTTGGTGCATGGTGATTTGAGATACAATGCTGGAGTTGTTCTGCTATTCGTGGGTGTAGGGCCTTGAAGTTTTTGAGCCAGTATCCATGGACTTCATCGGGACCTGGGGCTTTCCAGTTTGGCATTTTCTTTAGTTGGTGTCTGACTGTGTCTGTCGTGATCTCTGTGAATCTTTGTTTTATTCTCCCTGTTTCTTCTTCCTTGACTTCCTGGAGCCATGTTGCATGTTTGTTGTGTGATACCGGATTGCTCCATATGTTTTCCCAGAGTCTCTTACTTGGTTCGGCTTCAGGAATTTCTGGGTGGTTGTCTTCCCCTCTTAGTTGGCTGTATAGTCTTTTCTGGTTGGTTCCGAATAGTTTGTTCTGTTGGTATCCCTTATTCCTGTTCATGTACCGTTGGATCTTATGTGCTTGGCCTTAAGCCTCTGTTTTACATCTTCTATTGTGTTGTTTAGTCCCCTCTCTTGTACTTTGTATTTCTCGTTGAGTTCCTCCCTTGTTTTCTTGCTTCTTAGCCTTTTTTCTGCCATCTCTTTCAGTTTACTCAAGTCAGATCTCATCACCATGATTTGCTTTTCCAGGCGCCTTTTCCAAGGAGGTTGCTGTTTTGGTTTCTGTTGGGTTTGTTGTGCTGGTGGTGTTGGTGTTCGAATCCCCATCAATTCTGCTACTAATCTTGCTCCTGCATATACCAAGTTATTTGTTTCTGTGATACTGGTGGTGTGTATTATGCCCATTATTTCATTGACCTCACTTGTTTTCTCCCTTAATTTCTTGGTGTTGTAGGCTTTCATGGAGGGGATCTTTGTTCTCTCTGTATCTGGCTCCATCCATTGTCTAATCTTTTCTACCCATTCCGTCCTCTCTGTTACTTCGTCGGTGTTTCTTCGTGTGTCGTTGTTTGATACCTCATCCTCCCTGTCGTCTTCTGTGGCATCGTCTCTCAGTTCGTCTTCGTGTAATTCGTTGTCGTGTGACATTTCCCTTTCCAGTTCTTCTCTTTCTGTTGGGGAGAGCCAGTTCTTTTTCTTTATGTTCCTTACTTGGTCTGCCAGCCTCTGCTCTGTTTGGGGGGTGTTATTCCTCTCATTCCAGATGTTGGCCAATCTTCTTCTATATCCTCTCTCCGTCGGGTTGCTTCTGATGTAGCATCTCCATATTTCCTTATTTTCTTCTCTTGTCCATTTCTTCCTTTTTGCTTCTTTAGCTCCAATCTCGGGCTGTTGATTATTGTCGTTGTGGTGATCAGTTGCTGGATGACGACCTCCAAGTACCTGACCGTCTTCCCCTTCAATTGGGTTGAATACCTGGTTGCCGGACGAAGCTCCTCTGTTGCCAGAGGTTCCATTTACGTCGTTGTCGTTTATTCCTTCATTTATTTCCATCATTGCTGAGTTTTGCTATTTAACCCATAGCTGGACCCTACCCCATCAGGGATAGGTACTCATTTACAGCTGAGTAGACTGAGGAAATTATGGTAAAGATCCTTTCCCAAGGAATCAACGCTGAGGAGAGCGGTCACCCATCCAACGACTGACCAGCCCCAATGTTGCTTAACTTGACTTAAGTCCATTGAGGACCTAACCCACTCCTCCACGGCGCCACATATTA
>NC_061105.1:22464409-22466909 GCF_015104395.2 Macrobrachium nipponense | reverse complement strand
ACAACGGAAATACCATTATGCCTTTTCTTACTCGAATCATGCCTGAATTGCACAACTTTGCCTGTCATGGGGTCTAGGCAGTCTTCATACATAAACACACACACACACACACAGATTATATATATATATATATATATATTATATATATATATATATATATATATATATATATACAGGGTGTCCATAAAGTCTGGGTACATAGTAAAAACAAATACTTCTTAAAACAAAATAATTTTATTAAATTTTTATGTTGATAAATAATATTTTCAACATGATATCCATCATTTTCAATGCATAATTTGATGAGTTTTACAAAATTCATGTGAACTCGATGGAATAGATCCGCATTGCCGTCGATTTCAGCACACTGACTGGTAATGCGTTCTCTTATATGGTTTAAATCTGTAATCTTCATCGAGTACACTTTCTCTTTTAGCATGCCCCAGAAAAAGAAGTCAATGGGAGAAAGGTCTGGTGAATGATTCGTTCTTCCTTAGACAAAGCCATTTTCATTCTGAGGAGAAAAAATGAAAATAAATAGTAAAATCCCCTATGTACCCAGACTTTATGGACACCCTGTATATACATTTAAATAGTATACGACTCCTGAGATCATCAGTGGACTGAGTTTCTCCTTTTGTTTAAACAAAGATCTAATATTCATTGGGTTGCAAGGTATTAGTCTTAATTCAATTGCAGGAAAAAACCTTCTATTAACAGTTTCAATTCACGGTAGAAATTTTTGTTATGAATAAATGGAACACTTGCATATAATCGTAATATTGGCACTGTTGGCATTTTAATTTGAGGATGGAAGATATTTTTCAAGAATTGGTACAGGTGTTTTTAAAAAAGTTTGGATGGAAAGCAATTGTCAGTGAAATATTGGTGGAGATCCCCAGTGCCAAAATTACGATTATATGCAAGTGTTCCATTTATTCATAACACTACTTCTACCGTGAATTGAAACTGTTAATAGAAGGTTTTTTCCTGCAATTGAATTAAGACCGAGTGACAATTCGGGCGGGGTCAGCTTCGACTTGAACACACGAGAGATACAGAGGTGTTGAGGAAGACTTGGTGTTTAACTGCGGAACGAGTTGTTTAATGAAGAGTGATTCTAAAATAGCTAAATGCTGTTCGTTATGGGACTAGCCTATGATTTTAAAATCTTTGTAATTCATGTCATGTTTACATTTCTTTGTATGTTCGCGAATACATGAAAACTCAGGATTACTTAATTTGACACCTGTTCTATAACTAACGCCTCGATGAGAGTCTAATCTCACTTTGAGTAACCTCCGTGTGGAGCCGACGTACTTCCCTAGATTACATCTAGGGCTATTTAATAGATATACGACTCCTGAGGTCATCAGTGGACTAGTTCTCCTTGTGTATAAACAAAGATCTAATATTCATTGGGTTGCAAGGTATTGCAACCCAATGAATATTAGATCTTTGTTTATACACAAGGAGAAACTAGTCCACTGATGACCTCAGGAGTCGTATATCTATTAAATAGCCCTAGATGTAATCTAGGGAAGTACGTCGGCTCCACACGGAGGTTACTCAAAGTGAGATTAGACTCTCATCGAGGCGTTAGTTATAGAACAGGTGTCAAATTAAGTAATCCTGAGTTTTCATGTATTCGCGAACATACAAAGAAATGTAAACATGACATGAATTACAAAGATTTTAAAATCATAGGCCAGTCCCTTAACGAACAGCATTTAGCTATTTTAGAATCACTCTTCATTAAACAACTCGTTCCGCAGTTAAACACCAAGTCTTCCTCAACACCTCTGTATCTCTCGTGTGTTCAAGTCGAAGCTGACCCCGCCCGAATTGTCACTCGGTCTGTGCTTTCAACACCTTGTGGTATTGACTCCTCCCTACTCTTGTACTTGTTTTTTTATATTTGTAAACTTTATAACTTTTAATTTGTATTCCGAATTTGTGATTTTAACTTTGTTTTATCTTTCTTTAGCTTGATAATGGGACTTTTATGTCTTGAAACGTCTCGAGAATAAAAGTACATATAATGGGAATAAAGGATTGTCCTTCACCTTACACCGACTGATATATATATATATATATATATATAATATATATATATATATATATATATATATATATATATTATAAGTAACATACACATAATAAGTGAAATATCATATCACAAACTCACAAGTCGGCTTTCATGAAGATAGGTTTACACGGATTCTATGTACAGAGCCTCTCTTGATAGCTAGATGGTCAAAGTCACTGTTTGTTGTTCTTCCTAAGCCAGGCAAATGATAATGAATGCAAAATGAACATCTCTCGTTTATTATGTCCTCAGCCTGCAGTAAGCCACACTGGAGTCAAACAAGTCATGTACAAACTTTGACAGATCATCCCGCACACATCATAAACAGGTTGAAAAGAAAGGTGTGCTATAGTTGGTGTAGGCATTAACGAGGTCGTTAATTACGGGAATGGCTGGCAGCTTCTCTCTCTC
>NC_061105.1:22454409-22459409 GCF_015104395.2 Macrobrachium nipponense | reverse complement strand
AACGCCACAGCCAGAGGTTGCCACAAGGGTCATATGCAAGTTTGGAGCCATTATGGCATTGCATAAGCCATCTTTTGCATATATATAGAAGGCATTGAACTTACGGGTTTTTACGCCACGCCAGAGGTTGGCCACAGTGGTATATGCAAGTAATGGAGCCATTATGCATTGCATAAGCCATATTTTGCTATATAGAAGGCATTGAACTTACGGGTTTTTACGCCCACGCCAGAGGTTGCCACAGTGGTATATGGCAAGTTAGGGTGGAGCATTATGCGTTTGCATTATGCAATTGCCATATTTTTGCATATATAGAAGGCAATGAACTTACGGGTTTTTAAAACGCCACACCGCCACCAGCAGGTTGCCACAGTGGTATATGCAAGTATTGGAGCCTTATGCGTATTGCATAAGCCATATTTTTGCATCATATATAAGGCATGAACTTACGGGTTTTTACGCCACGCCAGAGGTTGCCACAGTGGTATATGCAAGTATTGGAAGCCAAGTTATGGCATTGCAGTTAACATATTTTGCAATATTGCCATTATATTTTGATTTTGCATTGACATTGAACTTACGGATTTTTACGCCTCGCCAGAGCGGTTGCCACGTGTATAATTGCCAAGAAATGGAGCCATTATGCATTTGCATAAAGCCCCATATTTTTTGCAATTATATAGAAAGGCATTGGAACTTAACGGGTTTTTGCAACCCCACGCCAGAGGTTTGTCCACAGTATTGGAGGGCCATTTATGCATTGCATAAGCCATACATTTTTGCCATATATAGAAGGCATTGAACTTACGGGTTTTTTACAACCACGCCAGAGGTTTGCCGAAACAAGATGGTGATATGCTAAGTATTGGGGATCCATTATGCATTGTCATAAGCCATATTTTGCATATATAAGAAAGCATTTGGAACCCCCTTTTTTTTTTTGTTAAAAAAACCAAAAAACCCGGGTTTTTTTTTTTTTTACCTCCACCCCGCCAAGGAGGTTTCCAGCAGTGGTAGATGCAAGTAATGGAGCCAGTTATGCATTGCATAAGCCATATTTTGCATATATAATTAGAAGGCATTCAACTTACCAGGTTTTTTACCGCCACGTCCAGAGGTTGCCGACAGTGGTTATAATGCAAGTAATGGAGCCATTATGCGTTGCATAAGCCATATTTTGCATATTATAAAGAAGGGCATTGAACTTACAGGTTTTTACGACCACACGCCATAAGGTTTTGCCACAGTGGGTAGATGCAAGTAATGGAGTCCATTATGCGGTGCATAAGGCCATATTTTGCATAATAGAGAAAGGCATTGAACCTTACGGTGGGTTTTATTTTTTAACGCCACGCCTCCAGTGAGGTTTTGCACACAAGTTGGTATATGCAAGTATTGGAGCCATTATGCATTGCATGAGCCATATTTTGCATATATAGAAGGCATTGAACTTACGGTTATTTTTTTACACCACGCCAGGACCGCTTGGATGGTTTGCCACAGTATTGGATGCCATTTATGCATTGCATATAAGACCATATTTTGCATATATTAGAAAGGCATTGAACTTACGGGTTTTTACGCCACGCCAGAGGGGTTGCCAACCAGTGGGTATATGCAAGTAATTGGAGCCAGTTATGCATGTGGCATAAGGCCATATTTTGCATAATATAGAAGGCAATTGAAACTTAACGGGTTTTTTTTCTCCAACGCCAGAGGTTGTTCACAGTGGTATATGGCAAGTAATGGAGCCATTATGCTAGGTTGACATAAAGGCCTAATTTTTGCCATATATAATAGAAGGCATTGAACTTAACCGGTTTTTACCGCCACGTCAGATGGTTTGCCACAGTGGGGTTATAATGCAAGTAATGGAGCCATTTATGCTCGTTTGCATAAGCCATAATTTTGCATATATAGAAGGTCAATTGAACTTACACGGGTTTTTACGCCACGCCATAGGTTGCCACCCAGTGGCATAATGCAAGTAATTGACGGAGCCATTATTATGCTTACAATAAGCCATATTTTGCATAATAGAATGGCATTGAACTTACAGGGTTTTACGCCACTGCCAAGAGGTTACCCAGTGGCGTGGATTATGCAAGTAATGGAGGGCCCTTATGCATTGCATGTAGCCATAATTTTGCTATATTTTTTTAAGCGGGCCTTGAACTTAACGGGTTTTTTTACGCCAACCAGAGGGTTTTTACCACAGTGGTAATTGGGCAAGAAATTGGGGGCCATTATGCAAATTTCATAAGCCTATTTTGATATAATAGAAGCAATTTTTGAACCTTTACGGGTTTTTACCGCCCAACCGCCGGATTGAGGGTTTTTTTGCCATTAGTGGTAATATGCAAGTAATTTGGACCATTATTCCTTGCATAAGCCCTATTTTGCATATATAGAAGGCCTTGAACTTACGGGTTTTTACCGACCCAAGCATAATGTGCCACAGTGGCCATATTTGGCAATAATGGAAGCCAATTATTTTTGCATTACATAAGCCATAGCCATTATTTTTGCATATATAGAAGGCATTGAACTTACGGGTTTTTACGCCCCACGCCAGAGTTTGCCATTCATAAGGAAGTGGTTAATATTTTGCAGTTTAAATGGAGCCATTTATGCATTGGCATATCCTATTTTGCATTATATTTTTAAGCATGACCCTACGGGTACGCCACGGCAATTAGGTTTTTTGCCACCGGGTTGGCATATGGGCAAGTAATTTTTTTGGAGCATTAGCATTTTACATCGCCAAGGAGTTTGTTCCATATAGAAGGCATTGAACTTTACGGGTTTTTTATTATTGCCACGCCAGAGGTTGCCACAAGTTGGTTATTATGCAAGGAATAATGGAAGCCATTATGCCATTTTGCAATAAGCCATTTTTATTTGCATTAAATATTAGAAGCATTGACTACGGGTTTTACGACCACGCCAGAGTTGCCACAGTTGGTATATGCAAGTATTGGAGCCATTATGCGTGCATAACATATTTTGCATATATAGATGGCTTTGAACTTACGAGTTTTTACGCCACACCAGAGGTTTCCACAACAGTATATGCAAAAGATGGGATTTAACATGCAGTACATAACCCAATTCACATATGAAGTAGAAGGCATTAACTTAAGGTTTTAACGCTACACCAGAGGTTGCTTTCAACTCATAGGTGATTTGGTATCGATACCTATTCCAGAGGGTATCATTTGGCAGGAGAGGGGGTGCCCTGTGGCCCTCCGAACAGCTGTTGGCTCTCATCCTGAGAGCTTGTCCTCCAGCCTCCAAACAGCTGTTAGCTCTCATCCTGAGAGTTGGTCCTCCTGCCTTTGTCAGGAAGACGAGAGAATCGCCAGGGAAGCCTGTTGAAAAGACCGATCACAACTCTTGTCTTCACAACTACAAAGAAACAGTTCATGTGAAGGCTTTCGACTGGTCTCCAGTTGATGATGCTGCGTCATGCTCCAGAGGCAGTGCGATTTTCTTGGCCCATTCGATGGTTTTGATTGCAGGATGGGTGTGTGGGAGGCGGGGGGACCTCCCGTTGCTGTTGCTGCCGGGGGAGCAGCTGAACACCCATCTTGCAGTCAAGCCATCGAATGGGCCGAGAAGATCACAGCTCCTCTGGAACACGATGCAACATCACCAACTGGTGACAAGTCAAAGTCCTTCACCGTTTTGGTTAATCAGGGGTTGTTTCTCCTGTCATTTCTTCCTAGTTTCTTTTAGTGTTCGTCCTCTTCGCTGTCCTTTTAGGTCTCTTCCTCTTTACTTTCATGGCCTCCTGAGGATCTTGAAACACTTTAGCTGCCAGGTCCTTGATGAACTCCCTGACAGCATCGTATTCTCCTCTTTCCTCAGCATCATGCAGGAGATTGTTGGCATAGTTGACCTTCTGCATGATTTCCTTCCTGCATTGTCGCTCTTCTTCAGACCCTTGGCACCTATCAGGGTCGAATTTGAGCGCCCGCTTCCTGCAGGCCCACTCTATGTCCTTCAAATTAGCAGTTTCTGCAATTCCCAGGATGTAGTAGGGGCAACCGTGACGTTGCATTCTTTGGAGGGCTTTGGCGGCTGCAACCAAATCTTCTCGACCATTTAATCCCTCAAGCTGGACCATAGCTTCGCTGTGTCTGCCAAGCAACAGGAGACACAATCCCAGCCTTAGTCTGTAGTCCGCTTGGTCGTCGGCCACATCCAGCACTCTGAGGAAACATTCACAAGCTTCTTCCAGGCGTCCAAGCTTGTAGAGCATGTTTCCTTTCGCCTTGGCCTCTTCAGCCAAGGCATTATAGTTAGTCTTATCATCTTCGTTCTTCTTTGGAAGCGACTGGACTGTGGCTTCCATGAAATGGGCCTCCTTCTGCAGACCTCGATTCTCCTGCGTCTCATGGCCGTAATTTTTCTCTAGATCACGATTTCTTGCGAGAACAGAGACTGGTTCTCGCTGTGAGACTCGCAGTCTCTCCTCGAGTTCTGTGGCCGCCTGGGTCAGTCTCTTTCTCTCTGCTTCATGGGCCTTCACCTTTTCCTCGAGGTAGCCGCAGTAGAAATCGTTGTCTTCAGCTTGCTTCTGCAGTTCTTCCACTTTTTCCTGGCTCTTCTCGCATTCTCTCTCTCTGATTGCGAGTTCTCCATGCAGATTTTCTGCTTCCTTTTCCTTTCGTGTTAATGCCTCCTGCAACTCTTTTATCTTCTGCCTCAGGTGTCCATTCTCCTCTTCAGCAGAGTCGCGATCTTTACGAAGCCTTTCGACGTTATGCTTCTCTTTCATCAACTGTTCCAGCAAATCTTCATTCAAATTAACGTCTTCGATCTCATCAAGGAGGAAAAGGTTCTCAATACCTGAGCAAGCCATTCCAGTCTTCCTTCAGGAGAGTGATCATTTCGGTGGCATAAAAAAGGTCGTCGTCGGTAGTAGCAGCAGCATCTTGAGCAATCTGGAGAGCCCTCTGGCCTTCAATGCACTGATGTGCGCGGCCAAGAAGTCC
>NC_061105.1:22433124-22448124 GCF_015104395.2 Macrobrachium nipponense | reverse complement strand
ATTGCATTAGATTTTTGCCCAGTTTTTACAGAATATTTATGCTGGCTTAGCCTTACTTCTAACCGCCTTTGCTAGACTGTCCGAGATAAAAATGAGGGACAATCCATACATGGAATTTTATATATTAGTTGTTGCTTTCTCTGGGGGGGGCCATTTTTTATTAACATTCTTTTAGTGAGTTATTATAGGAAAAAAACAAGGTTGACATTAAAAGCTTTTAACAGTGATTTTAATGGTTTCAAATCCGTTAAAAAAAGGCAAAACTGAGAGTGTTCTTAGAATTTTCTTTCTGCATAGTTCCTTACAGTATAAAACTTTTTGTGGCTTTATTATAAAAAATGAAATCTAATATATGTGAAGGATAGCATAAATCTTTCCATATTTTTCAAATGTATTCAATTTCTTGATCCAAATATTGTGGACTGACAATGCGCAATGCTCGTAAAAACATTGAGGAAAAAATTGATATTTTTATGTTAAGATGGTGGCCTCCCTGAGAAGAAATGAGCATAAGTTAAGTTGTTAGTCGGTTCCTATAAATACTGAAATTTATATTTGAAATGTTTCTATATGTATCAAACGTCTAAGAAAGGGAGGCAATTGTCTTTTTCTAATTCTAGAGTAAACTTAATCGATGGTACCTGGTTATTTGAATTTAGAGAGTAAATCATTACATCAATACCGACAGGAAGAACAGACTAAACAATCATCAACATAACGATACACTTTACAGAAATAATAAATGATATTAGTTAAGTAGCGTTTTTCAAAGAATTCCATGTACAGGTTTGAGAGTAATGGTGATAAAGGATTTCCATTGCCATGCCAAAAATTCGTTGATAAAATTCACCATTGAATATAAACTTACAATCACAAATGCACAAACTCGTGAGTGAAATAATGACTTATAGGTAGAGGTAATTCATGCTGAGTTAGTTCATTACCAAGATATTCTAAAATAGAGTCTATAGGGACTTTAGTAAAAGAGAACATACATCAAAACTAACGAATTTATCAGTTAGGGCAAAGAGCAATTTTGTTTAATTTATCAACTAAATCATAGAGAATTATATATATGAGAATCGGAGATGGTTCCAAGTAACGGGGACAAGATCCTTAGTGATATATTTCGAAAGTTTATATGAAATCGAACCAACAGTACTGATAATAGGCCGCATAGGTTATTTTTTTCTTTGTGCGTTTTGACTAATCCGTACATACAGACTAAATTATACTCAAAACTTAACTTAGTGAATAGAACATATTAAGAATAATTATAATAAGTTGATAAACAATAAATTATCGAAAATAACCTTACAAATTGATTCAACCACAAGAGGCTTTGTAGATTGTCTCGTCAGGCCTTACAAGGTCCAGAAGACCGTACTGCAAACAGGGGCGTGAAAATCTACAGGTACCCAGCGATCCACGATCGTCTTAAATAGCTATAAAACATCTCATACCTGTAGTAAGCCGCCCTACTTAGTCTCCACGAGTTCCAAGAACTCACTGACGCTGATGCAGAGGTCAACCGGGTCAAGCTGCAGTGCCTGCAGGCAACCCAAAATACCACGGGAACACCGAGGGTGGTAGCCTCCGAGAATCCGGGACGTAAACGGATCTCGCACGCCACAAACTGCACCGTTCTCAGAGATACGGGCCAACTCGTTCGGAATCCTTCCGACAAACGAGGGACAGGGGCGTGGCTAACGAATGCCGCGGTGACAAACACATGCGACCACAACACAAGGCAGCGAAGGATTAAAGATGCCGTGATCCAAATCTCCGTACAAAACTGCAGAAGCGACCATAAATAAAGTGGCAAAGCGTCAGGCTGTGAGAGGAACTCGAACTAACACTCTCACGTATCACCACCCTTACGATCAAGCCTTTCACTCGAGTCAACACAGCTCATAGGAGAGAAAAAACAACGATCGCTAATAAGGCACTTCAGTAGTTCACTAATACCGGGGGTAGAAGGTGGTATACAAAACGCCTAGGAAAAACAAAGCAAAACTGCAAAGTCATATGACTTTCTTACAGAGTTCATCAAACTAAGAAACGATACTAACTTGTTAAAAAAAAAAAAAACTTAACCTAAAATAAAATCAAAAGATTGGAAAAACTATTAACAAATTATAATTAACAAATTATGAATTTACTTTAATTTAATAATAGGCAACAGAAGTCCGGAAAGAAGACGACGAGATCATTTGTTGGCTTCTAAGGTCGCAGAGCCGAGTCACATCAATCGTCCATAACATTTTCTGTTCGTGGTGAGTACGAAAAAGAGTGCCCAATGGATTTAAGTAAAAGATTTTAAGTAGCTAAAACCCCAGGGCTCATAAGAGAGAAAGAAATCATTCACTACTATCGTGAAAACAGCTAAAAAGAAGGATGTCGGCAAGAAGTTGGGTTTCTGCACTACGAGGTCAGGTGAAAAGGAGCCTGATGTAATACTTTGCTTAGTAATGTTTTGATCAAGTTTTAATCTTCATATTTTACTGTTTTATAGATTCTATATTTTGTTTGATCCTTGTTGCTGCTTTTCCCAAATTTTTCGGTATTGTACTTCCTCTCCATCATGAAAGGCAGACTGTGTGCAGAAATCCCACAGAATCCCGCCACACAAAGGACGGCAGCCAACAAGTGAACACCAAACAGTTTTTTTTGTCGGCATTCCTTTTCTCTCTCGCACTAACCTGTTAACTTTGGTATAGAAAATAACAATAATAAAAGATTCGTTTCATGTTAAAGCTGACTGATTCCTCTGGCTGCCTTTGCACGCGAACAAACAGATCTCTCTCTCTTTGAATTCGCGAACATTCGCGCTTCGGACAGATGGGGTGTAGAACAAAGAATTGATATGTGGTGGGGTCTAATAATAAAGTTATTTTTCAGGAGACAGTTTAATGAATTTAAGGATATATATATATATATATATATATCTATATATATATATATATATATTGCGTGTACGTGTGTGTGTATGTATGTATGTATGTATTGCTAACCCCATTTTATTCTCCTTCCCGGCGGATTTCCATGGAGACGTGAACTGAACACTGCAAAACTCATATTGCTGATTGTCGCCTTCAAGTGACCTTTGTGGTATCCACATCCTTATGCTAATATATATATATATATATATATATATATATATATATATATATATATATTCTCAGTTCTTCTTCTAAACTAAAATACAAAAGTAAGCATGTTATGTGAATGAGATATTCCATGGCTTATCATAGAGCCATCGACCTGGAATCACTCTTGATGTCAGCTCCAGTAAACCAGGCGTTCGGATTCCTCAGAACATTCCTGGCTCTGGCTACCGCTTAGGATGATGAACATTAGGTAGATGACGATGACGCTTTCGGTGGCAATTACTGGGTGCTGCGGAAAATAACTGAAACATAATAGGTACAAACTGGTAATTAACCGATGGATTTAGGTAGAGAGAAATTGAAGGAGTTTCTGTTACTGACACAGTAAAATGAGTGGGAGTCATCTTTCAGAAGAGTCATTTTATAGTGCGTTTACTTTTCTAAGATCGCTAGGGTGGGGCCAGGTAGAAAAGGCAGAGCTTGTCCATAATCAGAAAAGGCAGAGCTGTCATTTCCCATTAAATGCTTCCCACAGATATAATCCTTCTTAGGAGGATTCGTTTTTAGACCTTGGGATTCGAGGGAAAGGGTTTGCTTCTTCCCTGTTAAGTTTTAATTTTTTTCGATTCCCGATTCTATTTAGCTCATTCCTTTTTTCTCTTTCTATAATTATAGATGCGTTGAGTGACCTGTTGGCTCCGGTGTTTGGACTTGAAACATAAATTCATTAGTCAATCGATCTGTTATGCCCTTGGAAAAGACAGCCAATCATTCCTTCTCTGCATAGCATTTTTATCAAAATCGTCCAAGTCAGTCACAGGACTCACTTTCTCTTTTCTTTTTTGAAACACTGGAGATTCCACTATATTCCCCGCTTATCTTGCTTCTTAAGTCTACGAATAGTCATTTCTGACACTTTTGTTGCTTCAGATGTTCTCTGGATAGCCTTCGAAACATCAGTCACAGGACCTTCAAGATGTTTTCATAAAATGAAGTATTTCAGGAAATTATAGACTATTTCCTTGGCCTCAGGTGGTGGGTGAAGACGTTTACGGGAGTCACTTGGGCTGGGCTGTCCATACTTTTCACAGTGGGTGATCGAGTGCGAGTATCCTTTAATGATATTGACCATGACCTTTTAAATCCTCTTAAAAACCATAGGTCCCCTGAACTCAGATCTGGCATCGCCGCGGAAAAAATATGCCATATCTTCATTTTCATAAATGAAACTGAGGTTTTAACGAAGATATACGAAATAAAATATCAAAATATCTGACGCAAACAAAGAATCACATTTCAAGAAATGAAAACTATTTCAATAGACTCCATGAAGCTAATATGATTACCAAAAACATGAAAATTATCACCGTATGATATCTGTAGAAGCCACGCCACAACGATCATAGAAAAGTAAACGCACTATAATTATTTTAAAGCCTCTGATGAATTTTTTTTTAGCTCAGGATCCTAAAAAAGGTTATTAACTTTTGGCGACTCTAAAGCAGCTCAGTCTTGCTATGAGAAGCCTTCCTCCAACAATGTTTTATTTTTTTTTTTTTTTTTTACCCAGGTACAGGTTGTCTTTCCGAATACTGCCAATATTTGGAACTCTCTCTCTTCTCTCTCTCTCTCTCTCTCTCTCTCTCTCTCTCTCTCTCTCTTGTTATGCTTTTGTTTCTATCTCTCCCTCAAGCGCATGTAATATCAGTTGCTCAGTCCCGTTCTCTTTCATTGTGTGGTGCATAAGTACACAGGATTTCTTGAGAATCAGAGGATTTCTACTTGATTTTCCAATGCATTAAAAGTTGCAGTTGTGGTTTCTCTGCAGAAAACTTTGTTGGTTGATTTATTTGTTTTTTGTTTTTCCAGTCAAGTATCCGATTTTTTTTTTTTCATTACGACAAAGCTGTCGATTCTCTGTTGATGCAAAGTATTTAAAATCTATGCTGTTCTTTTGTAAGTCAGTTCTTAGGTTTCATAACGTCTACCCTGTCTGTGTTGATATAAAAGATTGAATATAAATGATATAACGCCATACATTAATGTTATAACTCTTTTATTTAAATACTTTTATTCGGTAAGATCGCCGTCAGGAGGTGATTGACAAAGCTGTCATACATTACAAAGTTAAAACTTTAATGAAGACAATAGTGACTAAAATGCTTATACTTCTTCCCCCGCCAAGTACAAACGCACACACATACACTCACACTCACAAAACAAGAGAAAAAAAATTATTGCTACTGTTATTGTTACGTCAGTAAAAATTAAGCGGCGGTAATCCATTGCTAAATGGATTCGCTCGACATGTATCAAACATGTCGAGTGATGATTGCGGTGGGCTTAATTCGCGGCAGTTTGTTCTTTTTGAAATTTCGGTCGCGAACGAATTGAAGAGCTTATGGGATTTATGTTTATAGTGGTTATGAAACTAGCGTCACTAGTGAGAGGTCCAAAGGTTCAGTATTCGATCCCAGGGGCAAGGTAGAGCGAATCTGACCGGTTCTGTTTAATTCGTTTTGACTTCGTTGACGTCATCGGTGAATTATGCACCTGGTTAGTTAACCATTAGTGGTTGGTCTTGGCTAAGTGGGAGGAAAGGGTGTGACTCGCACCTTCATCCCAAATTGCAGGCTGAAAATTTGGACAGACCATCTCGTGGGGAAAATTACTATGTATCTGTGTATACAGGGTGTAATACGAGTTTATGCAAATATTTTTGGAAATGAAAGAAAAAGTGATTTTGAGAGGAAAATGTTTTGTAAACATTAGTTTGTCGGAGAGAAATTTCCTAAATAACTTTTTATCCTTAACGCTGCTCGCAGCCAAACACATCCCATCATTCACCTTCATCCTAAAAGAAACCAACTTCCATTATTTCTGAAGGCTGTTCATTTTAATCCATATACTTTGAACATATTTATTTTAATCTCTCTTCCTTCCTGCATCGTGTTATTCGATTATTCCCTCATTTATTTAATATTTTCAATTTTGCATTTTCATCGTGTTTTGAATTTCACATTGCATTATATTTCCTTCAATAAATGTACGAATGAAGGGACTTTAGTTATTAATAAATAGTTAGATCATTTTTGTTAATATATATTTTTATGTTTTTTTACTATGAAGTGTCTGAACCATTATGGTGACATGAATGATCTCTTTGTTTAACTTTAACAAATATTGGGAGTCGAGGAAAGGTTTTGCTTCTTCCATGTTAACTTTTTTTTTTTCATTCCATTCAATTCTATTTAGCTATTCCTTCTATCTCTTCTATAATTCTTAATAATTGCGATGAATGGCCTATTGGCTCCGGTGTTTGGACTTGAGGCATAAATCATAAGTCAATCGATCTCTTTATTATGCCCTTAGAAAAGACAACCACTCATTCCTTCTTTGCATAACATTTTTATCAAAATCATTTAAGTCAGTCACAGGAATCACTTTCTCTTTTCTTTTTTGAAACACTGGAGATTCCACTATTTTATTTTTCCCGCTTATCTTGCTTCCTTGTTAAGTCTACGAATACATAGTCATTTCTGACACTTGTTGCTTCAGATGGTCTCTGGATAGCCTTCGAAACATCAGTTACAGGACCTTCATGGATTTTTTTTTTTTATAAAATTAAGTATTTCAGGAAATTATAGACTATTTCCTTGGCCTCAGGTTGTGGGTGAAGACGTTTACGGGTGTCACTTGGTCTGGGCTGTCCATACTTATCACAGTGGGTGATCGAGTGCGAGTATCCTTTAATGCTATTGACCCTGATCTTTCAAATCGTCTTAAAATCATAGGTCCCCTAAACTCAGATCTGGCATCGCCGGGGAAAAAAACAAAAATATGCCATATCTTCATTTTGATTCATGAAACTGAGGTTTTCATGAAGAATAAACGAAATAAGATATATTCAAAGTGTCTGATGAAAACAAAGTACTGCATTTCAAGAAATGAAAACTATTTCAGTAGACTCCAAGAAGCTAATATGATTCCCATAACATGAAAATTGGCATCGTATGATAGCTGTACAAGCCACACCACAGCGATCTTAGGAAAGGTTGATGAAAATAAGTGGGGATGGAGGTAAAGTAAAAGGCTAAAAAGTGGTTGTAGCGAGGCGCCTCTGGGGCGCTTCTAACACTCATTAGTAATGCCTACAGTGTGCCCTTCTACGGGGAGAGAGAGAGATAGTAAGAGAGAGAGCCTATGCCTTGTATTTGTTCCCAGTGCCCCATTCCAAAAGCCTTTCCTTTTCCAAAACGACCAGGTGTTAAGACGTGCAAAACCCCTTTAATACCCAGGACGCAAATGAAGACAAAAAAGACAGCTTAGGTTTTAGGAAGAATCCAGGAATTTCCGGGAAAACGAGAGAGAGACGAGAGAGAGGAGATAGAGAGAGAGAGAGAGAGAGAGAGTAGAGAGAGAGAGCACAGCTTACCTTAGGGAAAGAATAAGTGACTTTATGTTACCATTGGAAAAAAATATAATAAAAGTTAACTTGTGGCGAAGGCGGATTTGTAAGGTTTGAGAGTTTAGAAGTATTACCTGAAAATTAGAAAATGATTAAAATATCCGAATGTTTGGTAGAAAGCTGTTATTTCATTTAGTTATTAAAGGATTATAATGTTGATTTATGATGTAAAAATTTGGTTCATGTCATGAAAAAAACGAAACTTCCCTTTTAAAGGTTTCTCTTGAAAATAAATAGACAAAGAAATAATTATCTGTAAACAGTTAAGAAAAGTTCAAAATGGAAGAACAGGCCTACCGGTCTTCTCAAGATTACGAAAGAATAAAAAAAAATATCTTACAGAACGCATTATAACCTTAGATAACTGAAGGTAAATACTGTAAAATTAAAGAAAAAGAAGCAGTGTTTTCATTTGTTAGTTTCCATTGTGTGCAGCGATTATCTGCCGAGTCTGTGACGCTGTTGTTTGTAGTGTGTTTGCAAAAACGCCCCAAGATACCGTAAGGCCGAAGGGACAGGGAACAGGGATGGGAATCTGAGCTCTGTGGATTCGGTTTCAGCCAATGACGTCTGATATGGTTACTGTTTTCTATCTTTTTTTCCAAATTTTAATTGAAAAATTATTAATTATCTTTTTTTTTACTCTCTCTCTCTCTCTCTCTCTCTCTCTCTCTCTCTCTCTCTCTCTCTCTCTCTCTCTCCCCCAAAAATCATTTATCATCTCATTTGCCTCCCCGTAACACTTGCTGATGAAAAATGATGACTTTAAAATTGCTAGATGGAAAAATAGCTTGATATTTTTAATATTTTTTTTATAGTGGTAACGTAAAATTTCCGCGATTTCATCCTCATGAAAAATGAAAATCAAGAAGGAATAGATGTAGAGCGTAGGTAATGTTATTCATTTTTCGGAGTTCTGAATCACTGATGCACCAAAAAATAAAAATTAAATGAAATAAAATAAAATATAATGAATTATTTTTAAAGTAGGAATACTATGAAGCCCTTTTTATCATTATTAGTGAGACCTTTGTGTTGATGTGAAGTGTCTGTGGATATTAGAGTTGTTTTTTTTTTCTCAGTCCCTTCATCTATCGGTCTATTATTTCTGTGAATGGGGTTTCGTTTCGTCCTTATTTCTATGAAGCTTCATCAAAAGGAAGGGAATCGCTACTGTTGTTGTTTTGAGAGGATCTTGAGCAACTTATCACGAATCACACTTTAAAAAAGAAAGAAACAAAACAAATTTTTTTATTGTATCCTCCGTAACAAAGATAACTGAGCACTTCGAATGGCGTTATTGCCTTACAGAGAAAAGCTCCCAGTGATATATAAGATGTCAGTAATAAAACTTTAATTTTCCATATCCATTTTATTCAGTGGAGTGTTTTTTCTCTCTCCCAGGAGGAGGAACTCACGAAGGTTTACCACTTGCCAATACAGAGATTGCAAAAGGTTTTGTTTTCCCTGAGGTGAAGCTGTTGGAGTTTTTACTCTCAATAGTTGAGGTCGGAGGGAGTTGTCTGTCACCAAGATGGAGGTCACGACGTTTCTTCCTTCATTGTCAGGGACATGTAGTGTTTCCTCCGATAGAGAAGATGCTTGAATTTCCTCTTCCTCTGCTGGAAGTGTTAAGGATTATTTTCTGAATTAAGAGGATGTTGCAGAGAGGCTACAGTTCTTGGTGTCTTCACAAAGATGATGATGATCAATGATTTTATTTCTTTCTAAGTGAGAGATTGCAGGGCCGTTTCTCACCCTGATTGAGATTGAAGAATTTTCTCCCCGAGATACAGATTGCAGTGCATGTTCTCTACTACATTGGGACTGAACATTTCATATTATTTTTATTGCCTGGAATTATTTCACTCCCAAATTGAAATGGAAAGAAATTTTTTCTCCTAAGGTGGAGTTTACAGGATTTTTTTCTTTTTATTTTTTAGACCAAAATATTGGTTGGAGAAATTTTTTTTTTTCTCAAGATGGGAGATGCAAGGATTAATTTGGATATTTCTAAGTCAAGGAAGAGGTGGAAATTCCTCCTAGTCAAGAGGGAGGTCTCAAGGGTTGCAATAAACGAGACCATTAACCGACCCTGAGGAATAATCTTGCGCATTGAAAGTGGCCCAGAGCTGTTTCCGAAATTCATTGCTGACACCTATCCCAAGGCAAACGTTCTCCTAATGATCTCGTAATTATTACTCTGATCGGTGAAATGATTACAGAGCGTACGTGAGTGTTGGTTATTTCAGCATTTATTTAGATGCTATCACATACGTAATTACTTAATTCACAAATTTCCAAACAGTTCCCTGTGAATGTTGCTGATATATACATAAACAATTATATATATTTTATAGTTATATATATATGGCTTTCACTACTTTTATCATACAGATGGAAAGCTTTTTTTAATGTATCAAGAATTAGTGAAGCTCACCAGTGCATTTTCTCCTACCGAAGGTGGCTGATGAAGGGATGAGGCATCAGACGGTGGACTTCATTTCGAGATCAGTCTCAAACGTGAATTGACCCTTGATGCTGTGTCTATAATTCATTCCTCAATTATTACCCCGAACGGAAGCTTTGGGTTATTTTTGATGATTTATTGTGTGCTCTTTGTATGATATCTTCTGGAGATAAGGAGGAAGGATTAATAGCGTCATTTCTGTGCACAAGAATAGCGCAATATTTACAATATGCATGTATATTCAATTTCAGTTTCCTTTGATTCAATGGATTGTCTAATTGCCGTTATTTTTGCCCTGATTCAAGGTGCACGGACAATACTACAATTGCCTCTCAATCAGAATCGTTTATATCAAGGGTGGGAGGAGGGGCGGTCCAGATGTTTTTGGAAGAACGGGAAGTGGGAGACAAGAGACGATAGAAGGTGGAAGAAATAAAGGGCCTTGATATTCAAGGCGTGTCAGCCCCAGGGGGGGAACAAAAAAATTTTGGAAAAAGGGGTGAATAATCGTTCGATGTGCCTCACAAAGGTGTTATTTTCCTTAAATTGAGAAGTTCAAATTGGCAAATTTCGCTGCATTTAATTAACTTTTGAAAAACCTTGACAAATTCTTCCTTAGGGTCGGATGATGCTTGCTGGAACCCGTGTTTATTAAATGAAAAATTGCCCTTTCCTGGAATCATGTATATTGCAGGGTATACCTTGTCAATCCTGAGTTCTTATTTGTTAGCTTCAGGAGATAAAAGTGACAAACTAATTTGATCTTTTTCTCATTCAAATTTTCCCTTAATACTTTTATTATTACTATAATAGATGTCGTTTTCTCTACTTTTAATAATGTTTAAATGTATTCTTCACCGTTATGATTATAATTGTTGTTGCTGCTGTTGTAATCGAAGTGCAGGTAATCGTTAACGCAATCATAATGTATGTACCGAAAGGTATTTCACAGCCCTTGATTAAATTGAATCCAGTAATTAGCTCCTTTCACGGTGGTTAACAATTCGTCTAGCTGAGTAATGAGAGAGAGACAGACAGACAGACAGACAGACCGACTACTACTCTTTATTACTAATAATTTCAAACCCTCACATGAGAATGATTCGCAACGTTCTAATGGGGTGTTCGCAAATAGCTGATGAGTAAATAATATTTACTATTAGACCTAATTGTCATTTATTTAACAAACTGTGGTGAAATTATCGGCCCATTTCCAAGAGATTATGGTCTGTATTTCATCAATAATGAGGCTGATGGAGCAAGCAACTTCATGTCTTTATCTGGCCCAGACCTATCGGACACGATTGTAAAGAGAAGGAAAGCTTGGGAAATAAACCTTAAGGAAAGCTGTCGAAGGACTCTTAGTTTGGATTCTAAAAGACCAGAGACGAGAGTTCAGTGTCTCGGGAACCGGTGGTATGAAGAGTCACTGAGTGTTTAATAACCAAAGTTTGGCTTTTCTGGAATCTCCAGGATGCTCAGTTGGCTCATTCCTTTCGTTATATCTGAAGCTCCTTTCAAGGTCAGGTACACTTTCAGTTGTCCTCCCCTTTCCTTCTTACCCTTTCCCTTCAGGTCTGGGTAATGTAAGGGCCTTTATACAAGTACCTCCTCTTGGTGGCCTTTGATCCGTAAAAAAAGTATGAAAACGAAAGATAAAGACAGAAAATTAAAGACACTTGTTTCTTTTATTAACTAATGTCGTCTTTTCATTTTCCCTTTCCTAGCAAAGTTCGCTTCAAAAATTTTTTTTTTATACTTCACTTGTTGTTTGCTACTTCTCTTCCAATTTCCACCTGCGGTATTGCTTATCACCTTATTTTGTTTTCATGGATTTTACTGTACAAATTAGATTAGTGGAACCTTTTGCGGTTTCCTTGCGAATTTGTGATTCCGAATAATATCGTATCCTTTATTCAAGATTTGTTTATTCATTATAATGTTGTTAATTGAGCTTTGGAAACCTTCGTTGCATTAGTGTTGATGAGTATTGCAATCGGGAAAGGACAGAGCTGGTTATTTCTGGAGTAATGAACCCCCGTATCTCTCTCTCTCTCTCTCTCTCTCTCTCTCTCTCTCTCTCTCTCTCTCTCTCTCTCTCAGCACTTTATGATAAATCAAATGTTAGCAATGGTATTCTCAAGAACAAAGTAGAACCACTAACAAGGGTATTTCTTTTTAAATTTTTTGAATACCAAGCGATGAACATTTCTGAGTTGTTTCTTTGTTGCTCAACTGCTGTAGTCTCTCTATTCAAAAAAATTCCCAATTAAGGAAATGGACTGAAAGGAGACAAAGAATGAAACAAAGAAAGCGGAGTTAGCCCTTCGGAATCACGAAATTGCGCTTATTTCGGAGGGAAATGCAAAGCTACTGATGTCGGAAATGACTGAATTAAAAGGAAATGATTTTGCTGATTAGGAATAGGAAGTGATTGGAAGTGATGCAGATATTTTGCTGGTGATAAATGAATTGGTATGATAATGACTGGTAAATAACAAATCCGGTTTTGAATAGAGCCTGTCCTCCTGGGATTCCGGAGGAAGTCTCTGGTGCTTCCCAGGGAAGCCCAAAAGCCTTGTTTTTTTCAAGTGGGCCTCTTTGCTGGATTAATTGTGGAACCTAGGGACACTGGTATCCAAGGGACCGCTCAAAGTGCATCATGTAGAAAACCTGGAAGAGTCAGGGTGTCTTTAGTTCAGTGTGTCTTCCACCAGTGTCAAATGGAGTTTGTGTCTCTGAAAGATAGTCTTTTATTTTTGTATGCATGTCATTTGGTCATGTTTTCCTTTTCTAATAACACTCTTGTATGCGTTCTAATTATTTTGAGTGGTCTTATTTTTGCAAAAAATAAATTATTATTATTATTATTATTGTAGTGTGTTGACTTGGATTTAGTACGGAAATATGAATTCGAAGAATTGTGTAAAGCAGAATTGAAACAACCTTTATATCTTGATTGTCGAGAGTTAATTTTGACTCTGAAAAGGACACTCAACCGATTACATTTCTTCCAGTATTCATATCAAGATGATTCCATTTCAGTTCCGCAAACCTCGCCCCCCCCCCCCCTCCCAAAATTAGATTAATTAAAAGAAACAATTTCTCAGTCGACTTTTTAATCATACTCGCATACATACCCCCAGAAAGAGAGAGAGAGAAAGAGAGAGAGAGAGATATATATTGGCAACCCCCTTTTGATGCTAAACTAATTTCATTAAGCGAAGGGGTGGGGATTGGTGGGATGGGGGGCGACTCAGTATGAAAAAATGGGCCCTTTTCCAACCAGTCTCAAAAATAACATGGGCCCAATATTTATCCCGATGGAGAGTATTCTCAAAGGCAAGGTTCCGAACGATGTTGGCATTTCTGGAAGTACGTCCATTTCCCTTTAAGCCAGTTTTGAAATTTGGACCCAAAATTTCGAGCTTGGAGTAAGATCATTAAAAAGAAATTGACACACGCAAGAAGTTTAATGGGAAAAGGTGATGCCAAAAGACAAACGTCCTAAAATAAAAGAGATTGTGCTTCAGTAATAAATACCCCTTTTGAAGTGGGTGGAAGAAACATAGCTTTAAAAGAGCCACCCTGTCTCTTCCAGCCTTCTACAGGAAGTAGGCGAGTAGGTCCCTTTGAATAACCTGTTTCCTTGGGCCGCACAATTAAGCCTCAAAAAGGCCCAGTCTATTGCACAAAGCGTTTGGGCTTCTCTGTGAAGCACCAGAAGGTCCCTGGAACCACCAGGGACCAAGAAAGATTCCACTACGTAAGCCCCCGAGGGAGGGTAGCCTCTCTCCCTCCTTCCAGGACCCCGCCCCCGTAATACACCTTAATGGTGGAATGACGCTTAGGAAATTCTGAGACAGAAAGGGACATTGCGTAAGTATGACCAAATATTTCTTGTTAATGAGAGAGATAGAGAGAGAGGAGGTTGGTGAACTTGTATTTTTCTATTTTCCCATTCAATATCCAGAGTCAAAACTCCGTCGTATCTCCAAGATTGAATTGCATATTTTATAAAAAGAGGGGGGGGGATGTCAGATCATTTGAAGAACACTTTACTTGGTCCTGCAGATGTCGCTTAAATCTTCACAGTACATTCCAAATTTTTCTCTCTACATTAGTCGGCATTTGTGTTGTGGAAAGCTCCTTTTAATGATTAGGGATCGAGAGGAGAGTTTTAAACTCACAACTTAGAACTTACTTAGGTCGTCATGCATAAATGCGCTGAAGGGACGTCGTCTGTCTGTCGTCTGTTTATTCGGTTTTATTTGTCTTTCAACAGTGAGTCTTTCACACTTACTGTCATCACAGCTCATCTTCAACAGTTGAAGAGATTTCAGTCAAACTTAGTATTGATATAGACCACCATCATGCACAGACTGCATAGATAGATTGGCTCTTCTCTCTCTCTCCTCATCTCCTCTCTCTCTCTCTTATCGCTCCGCAAGGGAGGTTAACCATGGGTGAAATGAATATGGGTCAGTTGATACGACATTTTTTCTCTTACGGAAAAGGGAATAGTTAGGAAAGCAGAGTAATCATTCTATTTGTTTTTTTTTTTGTTCATTCTGAGGTCACTTATTACTATTATAAAAAATCCGTAATGTTCTTATTATATAAAATCTTTATTTGTATGAACAGTCAAAATCTTTTGTTTAATTGAAAACTATACAATATCTCTCTCTCTCTCTCTCTCTCTCTCTCTCTCTCTCTCTCTCTCTCTCTCTCTAAATCTCTATGAGTTGAGCTACTTTGTAATATCTTCCCAACATGCCGTCATAAAAAACAAAATTTCGGAACATCGTCCAATCAGTAGCGAGAGAAAAAAAGGCCTATCTGAATAATTTACCGTTTAATAAGGTATACAGAATGGTCTTGCAATCTTTTCATTTTGATTTCATATATTTTTATTCTTATTTGCTCTGGACTTATTGTATTAAGAGGCAAGG
>NC_061105.1:22431237-22432624 GCF_015104395.2 Macrobrachium nipponense | reverse complement strand
CTCACTAGTGACGCTAGTTTCATAACCACTATAAACATAAATCCCATAAGCTCTTCAATTCGTTCGCGACCGAAATTTCAAAAAGAACAAACTCCGCGAATTAAGCCCACCGCAATCATCACTCGACATGTTTGATACATGTCGAGCGAATCCATTTAGCAATGGATTACCGCCGCTTAATTTTTACTGACGTAACAATAACAGTAGCAATAATTTTTTTTCTCTTTTTTTGTGAGCGTGTGTGTATGTGTGTGTGTGTATTTTGCGGAGGAAGAAGTATAAACATTTTAGTCACTATTGTCTACATTGAAGTGTTAACTTTGTAAGGTATGACAGCTTTGTGAATCACCTCATGACGGCGATCTTACCGAATGAAAGTATTTAAACAAAAAGAGTTATAACATATCAATGTATGGCGTTATATCATTTCCATTTTCTCCTCCGAGGCAATTCTACCCAAGAGATTCCATACCAGAGATATTTGTCTCACAAACTATTATTATTATTATTATTATTATTATTATTATTATTATTATTATTATTATTATTATTATTACTATTATTATTATTATTAATATTGCCAAATAAGAAATTAAAATCTTCGTCAGATATAAAGTTCATTATCTTTAACTTTTCCTCGGACTGTGATATGCCTTCATTTGCAACAACTCTTTCCTTTATTCTCAGCTGGAAACTTTTGCAAATCATCATTTGCTTCCAGAAATGAATTCTTCCATCTATTGGGTTTATTCACTATCCTTCAATTTAACATACGCGATATTGTGTGCGTGTGTGTGTGTGTGTGTGTGTGTGAGGAGAGAGAGAGAGAGAGAGAGAGAGAGAGAGAGAGAGAGAGAGAGAGAGAATATCTCCATACAGGTTTAGTCTATTCCTTGGATTTATCCCGATAAGTTTTAAATAAAATACAGAGCTACCAGAATAAACAAGAGAGAGTATTTTCACTACTGTTTCCTCAGAAAAAGGAGAAAATCCTTTTCTCTGGACGTCACTGTTCTTGCAAAGGTCATGTCGAGGTATTTATATCCCGAGAAGAAAGAAACCTTAAACTATTTTAAAACCTACGGAGTCTTCAAAATTAAAGATGTAAAAAGAGGGGTAAACAGAAAAAATAAGTCGAACAATGTCTAGATATATAAATCCAGGTAAACAGAAAAAAATCAGAAAATGTACTTTTAAACTGAAAGAAAAATACAAAAAAGGTTAAAAGGTTCGAAGGAAATCAAAGTAAATAAAGGTATTTGGTGAGACACATAATAAAGTCAATAAATAAAGATTAAATCTATACAAAAGAGAGTTTTGTGGAAACAGATAAAAGGAAAGTAAAGATTAAGAGCAACTTACTGAGACTATGTTGGAGTTTTAGAAC
>NC_061105.1:22383737-22426237 GCF_015104395.2 Macrobrachium nipponense | reverse complement strand
TTGATTTTTATCCTTTAGTCCATATTCTAGCCTCATTACTGTTGTTGTTCTCCCATTTATCTTGAGTCCCATCTCTCAAGAAACATGATGCATCTTCTAAGCAGGAACTGTGAATCTCTTGGTGTTTTGCATTTTCTAAGTGTGATAAGCTTCTATCGTTGAACCAATCTTAACCTTTTTTCTTTTCCCCAACTGAGCAACGTTGATTATATTACTGAAATAATTTTATTATTATAAACGTTTCCTAAATTTCAAATATTGTTTTATTTTCATTATAGACAAGCTAACATAGCCAATGAGTTATCTTTTAATTATCAAGAAAGTAATACACTGTGTATCTAGTCATACATGGCATCATCTTTTTTTTTATTTTCTAACTCTTAAGAATTCCATTGTTTTACTCAATGAATTATAGTAAATTATCCCATAAACATTAATTTGATAATTTGTACTCCCTGTTAATTACGTCTAAAGTATTAATTTTATATTCAAGAGTCTACCCATACACTATATGATTTATATTTCTATGGGACCCAAATACTATAGCATAATAAGCCAATCTTTACATTAGCAGACTTTCGACAGAACTGGAGAGAAACTATTAGAACTAATGACCACTTGCAAGTTTAGAAAGATGGATAGATTTCTTTGACCTAAAGAAAAAATAGAGATTTATCTTCCAAGGAAACAGAGCACATCCAGTTTCTTTTAAACCAAACTATTTATATCAGCAAACTTGACAAACACTTTCAAAGGCTTTTCAGGATTACAGGAGGATGCAAATCGAGAGAATGTTACACTGTTATTAATTTTTCTTCAGTTCCAAAATCTGCAGCAGTTTTCAGAGAAGATCACTGACAAATTACAACGGACCCCTCGATTCTAATTTTAGGACATTTTTATCATTTACGTTTAAATGCAATCAGATATATTATTTCGGACAATTAATAACAGTAGTTGGTGCTACGTGAATGGAAAAAAAAACCATCTGACATCGTGAACATACGCTGATTATAAAGATAGCTTATATAGTATTATGAATAAAAAATATTGTTTTATTTGGATGATTTCCAGCGATAATATTTAAACACCGTTTATCACTGAACACCAAAACTTGCCTAATAGTCTATCAGTACATTAAATGAGAAGATTCCACCACACGGTGGAAAAAGCTGACAAAGGAAAGGGGAGGAGCAATCCTTCCTCGGTCTCACCCAAGCATGAAATATTCAGCAAAGTCATCTGAGCTGTGTACGTAACTGAGTAAACAAAACCGATCAGCCTTTTACATTGGCTTTTAACTTTAATCTCGAGTTATCAATACCAAATTCATATTTCGACTATTGATTCGAGGATGAACTTCTTGTTCAGCTAACTTCCAACGTCAGCCATTTCATAAGCTTACTCCCATAGCTCATTAGCAGTGTGCTGAGCCCCTTTCTAACGTGCGGCGAACACACACACATACACATACACAGGCCCTTGCTTTCCACTACTCTTCTTTGCCATTTATCTCAAGATCTCTAGGTCATTCTGTTCTTTTCCCCTCTATCCGTACTTGCCTTTAACTGATCTTCTTCCATTCTTTACACTGACCAAACCTTCTCAGATCCCACCGACCACCCTTTTCATCGCCTCTTCTACGCATCTCAACTTCCATCTTGTATTTTCAATTCTGTTGATGCCACAGAACTATTCACTCAAACAACTCTCCTCCTCAACAGCCATTACATTTGTCCTTCATCTGGATCAACCATTCACACTTTACTTCCATAAAGAAGACTTGGCTTCAAAGTTCCTTCATAAATTCTTGCTTCGACTTCCATAGAAATCTCGGTGTCTCCCAAATCTTTGCACACACTTCCTTACTCCACATATTTGTAAACCCAGAAGTATGAATGGATTATTCGACCTTCAACGTACAATATTTTTATAAATAAAATCTTTGACATTTGGAAAGGACGACATCATTGATATATTATACTGAAGATTTCTACAATGTAAGACTTTTTCCCTTCCTCTGTATTTAATGCTTCATTCAATTTATTTTAAAAGATACGAACTTAACGAATCGGACGATTCATTCTGAGAAACAATTGTGACAAGATGAAAAATTGGGGCAGATACTATTTTTGGTCAGGAAAAATGTTGACTACTTTCCCTTCCAATAATAAAACAAGAAACTTTCCCCTTTTAATTTTAACGCTGGGAGCATTCTTGGAAAAAGCCAATGAACGAATAATACGAGGCAGGTGTCAAACCATGCAAGCCTTTTTCTTCAGGCGAGTTTTAAACTTTTTCCATTATTTTTCCTTGCAACAGTTTAGCCTTTTTTCTATTTTTCACTTTCCACTGCTGAATGCCAAGGAATTTTGTTTTTATTAATTTTTATATGCATAAGCATATTGGGAGTCACCTCAGTGCATTCTCGAAATTTACAATTTTGATCAATTTAAGATTTTTGTTACAGTGCTCTTCAAATTTTCTGGCTTTGTGTAACCTCGGAAAAACAAATCCCGCGTTTAAATGGCAACGGCAATGAGCAGTTACTAAGGGCAGTAACGAACAGCAGCGATGTAACGTTAGACAAGTAGAAGCTGAGAGTCATAATGTGACAAAACCCTACTAAAGATAGCTCAGTCCCTCGGGAGGGGTCGGGTTGGGTTTGCTTCTGCTAAGTCGGATAAAATATAAAACTTCATGAATATCTGAACATTATCAAGCGTTTTGCGGAAAATCGGATATACATATTCTCTCTCTCTCTCTCTCTCTCTCTCTCTCTCTCTCTCTCTCTCTCTCTCTCTCTCGTATGCGATAACCTGTTTTCTCTTTCCTGACCTGAAGTAATCTTTTCAGACAGCTCAAAATCACGAATATAAAGCTTGAAATGACTTTCAAGCACACAATGATAAACAGAGAATCTTGGAGGATGGATTCTGAAATCAAAGGAGGCTTCAATATATATATAAAAAAAAAAAAAGCTAATAATAAAATATTCTGTTAGTATTGAAACAAAGTCAATATCCAGAGGAGAAAGCAGATGGAGACTTACCGCTCTCTCCGAAGCCGTGGTGGGCTAAATCGGAGCCTTCAAACTATGAATCCTACTTGTCACTTGCATTCAATAAAACGCATAAATCACTAAAGCAATGATGACGGATAGGAAAAACAGAATTGATTTAGGTACAGACGGCCAACGAAGAATTGGCGTAGTTTCTTAATTCATTGTTCGTTATGGAAATATTGCCATATGCAGGTGCCAGATTATTTACTTAACAATAAATAACATTTCCTTTCAAAGGTGTTATACTTGAAATAAATTACATTAGAATTGAGTAGACTTATTCAACGTATTAAAGATAATTATTTTGCAAAGTAAGGAAAATATATACCGATGGGTCCACGATTTCTAATTTTATTCTCAACTCTAGCTTCGTGACAGCATACCGAAGCATTTTGAAGTTGACTTTGCTGCCGCTCGAGTCTTGACTCAACGTATCTACTGCACTGGAGTGTTGTCATTTCGTCTCCTACAGCCGATAAATAATACATCAAGGCGTTAACATTCTTTGAAAACGATGTTTAATTAAACTAATTTTGTCCTTTGATCAATAAAATAATTTGCATGACATATTTAGTGGGCCTAAATTGGACTTCTGATTTTCACACATGATTAGCCTAGGTCTATTTTCAGTTTTCAGCAGTATACTCTCTCGGATACGTAATATAAATGAATATTTCAATCGACGATATATATATATATATATATATATATATATATATATATATATATATATATATATAATATATAATATATATCAATCTGCTTTATTTGATTATTCCCGTTATTCTTGTTTTATTAGCCATGTTCGCCTTTCTTCTTATCCTTTTCATAATTGCGTAACATAATTAACTCAGACCTAGCTATTCAAAAAAAAAAAAAAAAAAAAAAAAAAATCATCATTTGGACACGTTGGAAAGCTGTGGGAGTCAAAACTGACGAATACATTAAGAAAGGCTTACTTTCATTAAAGGTTGATCTTTCTGTAGCTATTCATTTCTACTAACTAGAAATGAATTCAAATTAGTTTCACATGTACACCTCGACCTACTACTATAAGCATATTATAAGTAGCTGAAAGAATAAGAAATATGAAAGGTGACGTTCTCGTTAAGTCTATTTCATGTTTTTATTTTTTATTTTTTTCAAGACTGCTTTAATCAAGGGTTGCTCTTTGACGGCTACAGGGTGCAACACAAGTGTTTGCACATAATATTTTGGGGAATGAAAGATAATGTTTCTTTGAACAGAAAATATTTTATATACATGCATTTTAAGGCGTCCGTTGTCGGTGCGAGGAATTTTAAAATCACCGTTATCATTACTGATGCGTTCAAGCGATGGAGTTCGTGGTGAGAAGTCGGCTCGAGTCGCCTGACATGTAGAAGAGAGCGGAGGTAGCGTATAGGAGTGATGGAGGGATTAGAGCGATGTTAATAAAGTATCTCCAATAAAATGTATTCTTTAGGTTTTGAAGAAAAAAAAAAAAGGCATGCATCATTGAAACTGTTTCCCTCCCTATCCGTGGTATTCACCGGCCACCGATAAAAAACAAAACAAAAAGAGTAAGCCTAATTGAATCTCTCATCCATCAAAGATACGTTTGCTTATCCATTAGACTTATTCATTAGACACCTATCAAAGATTTCAAGTGTAGATTTAAAAATCTCTCCTTCACCATCTAAAGTGTTCATCAGACACCAGTCATAAGCGTAGAGCTAGTCATGATTCCTAGTTCAGCAATGTCGTGACGATGCACTAGAATTCAAAATTCACAAATGAATGTTGCTCAGCAACGTTTACACTACTGTATTGACTTGATCTCTTGTGGTGCTTTGAGGTGGTCCACCTCTAGGCCCATGTTCTAAATTTTGCCGTTCTTTAAACAATTTGATTTATCTATGTATGATTCTCTCCGGTTTATTAAGCTTTCTTGATATTTCTCCAACAGGAACTTGCACCGAATGCAGTGCAATAATTGTCTCTCGCTCATCGAGGGATGTTTCTTAGACCGATAAATGACACATTGACATTAGATTCCCGTGCACATAACATCAAAAGCAAGAGAGTGAGGTCGCCTGGTCCACACTGTTAGGATATCGTTATTTTTTCTTTTTGTTTTTAAATTTGATAGCATTTTGTGAGATTCCAATGTTTTCTGTAAAATTTAACAAATGGAATACTTCAACTACCTTCAACTTAATATTGAAATGATAATTTAAAGACTACGTTTATGCGATACTACTAGTGATAGGTGTCTCCTATCTATTTGGTAATGTATATCTATGGTTGTGATATGACGTTTTTTATCACTTCGTTTCGTTCACGTCAGCTTTGCTACATGGAAAATAGTTTTACACAATAACATAACATAATGTTATAAAAATATCAATGACTGTTTTTAACGTCATTACATATGATTTCTTCTATTTTTGAAAAGAAAAATCGACAAATAAGGCATGAATCGTGCGTCAGGCAAGTGAACGAAAAAATATGAAACTCTGCCACGAGTTTTTTGGCCGACAGTACATGGGCTTCTTTAACGAGCAAGGTGAGGATTTTTGAAATTTTATGTTTACATAATATGGAACTATGGAACCTCTCAAGTTTATACTCCCTCTTTTACAGGCAAGAATCGAAGGCATAATGTTGGCAACCCCATCCCTTAAAAAATTCTCTTTGGATACAAACAGAGGGTCAACACCTCTTGAATCAGTTTTTCATGGCTGAAAAGGCTGATAGCCGGGAAAAGATGTCTTGTCTTCACCTTAGAGTAAGAATAAATTAAAGCATAGAAAATGTCTTAAAAGAAAAACAATCCTCACAATGAATTCACTGCATCCCACCTGTCACTCAAATCCGCAACACCAAATTTTGTTGACCAAAATGTCTTCACTTGTCACCCCTCTCCCTCCACGCCCCTCCCCCTTAACCAGTTCCCAAGGATCAAAATCCAGAAACTGTCAGCGAAAGTGACGTCCTGGAAACACCTCTGGAGCTTCCGGATAAAACCAGGCAACTGTCCCAGAGTAGTCTAAAAGGCAGTGACAATTTAACAGGTGGGCTTTTACGTCTTTGGACAGTGGAAGATGCTGGATATTTCAAGTAAAGAGTTCAGATTAAGTGTGAGTTGGTTTGTCAATATTCGACTATGAAGGTTACCTATTGCTCTGGTTAACATAAAAAGAATAAGGGAATCAATATATATACTCGTATGTGTGTGATTATAACAAACTGACATGTGATTTATATATGCCCTTCTATCTCCCCAAATCAATCCCCTTTCCCCAAGTTCCTCTACTTTCATTTAATACGAGAACTCCATATACACAAAGTATGATATCAATTTCTCTGTCCCCTAACTTTGCATTCAAAACCCCTAGCACAACCATCCTCTCGCATTCTTGAAAGGACACCGAAAAACAACAAATGTTCAAGTTAGGACAAACATGACTCCAAAACAAATACTGAAGATATCTCAAAGTCGAAGGAGCTGAAAAAAAAAATCCTTTGGCAAAATCTGACCCCAGAACTATTAATCATCTTCAATTCCATTTATGAGTGATCAAACTGTTTTACTCTTGAGCACACTATTCCTATAAGTAATCTGAAATCAGGGTATGTAAGAAACCTGTCAGTAAGTGGATTTCATATAATAATTCTACCAAAATTTGAAAAACAAAAAATTTTTAAACTGATTGAGACAGACAGATTGCATCCATAATAAGTCTTGGCCCTGAAGGAAAAAAATAAATAATCTATGAAATAAATCATGTCAAACTAACGAAATAGGAAATAAACAAGAACAGGAAAACCACGGCCTCGAATACGTTAATGGAGAGAAAAAAAAAGTTATATTAAGAATACAAAAAGTACAATAAGAATAAATATATATAAACATCTGAAATAGTTAATTTCATTACATAAAACTGTAATCAAGACGGACAAAGAAAAAGTTGCAAAGAATGTCTGCGTTAAAGGACGTGAAAAGGTTTCATGGCAAAATTTCCTTGTTCGACTGAAGGGGAGCGTTCTTTTCACCTCCTTCCCAGAAGGGCAAATCTGCACCCAAAAAGACCTTTGGGATATAAAGGGGAAGACAGGAGTGAACAATATTCAATGGGGAAAAGAGAAGTTGTGGCTTTTCCTGCCTTACAGGAGAAGGATTTCATACAATATGGAAATACCTTGACCGATATAGTTAATGAAATAAACAAAGGTGAATCAAAATAATTATAAAGTTAAATCACTGCCAACAAATTGACTGACTGGAGATGAATTTATTCATTTAACCAAACAAACATCTCACTAAACCGAGAGAGAGAAATGGCTCAATCTGAATAAATTAGTGCATAATATTCAAGAAAAAAATGCATAATGCTGAATAAAGCATTCGAATAGATATCGCTTGCGGGAATATGGTGGAAAAGCTTTAGTAATGACACCCCTTGCTCCAAGGTTATTAAGTTCATTACCTACAAAGCCTACTATGGACTACTTTGAATTTGGAAGCAAGCCTATACAACCATTCTTGAATACACTGAATAATGTTTAAGGTTATATTGTTTGATGGCCATGAGTGTACTATTCGAATCTGAGTATATGGTGAAAGTATTACCCTGTAGAGTAGAAGCAAACTCAAGAGATTTGGCTAATGCAGTTAATTCAGCTGTGAAAATAAGAGGCATTAATAGATACTCTGCCAACATAAGAGCTATTACCAGGAACAACAGCACAACCAACATCACTCGATGTTTTTGATCCATCACTTCCTTGAATATTTAACTACA
Organism: Macrobrachium nipponense; assembly: GCF_015104395.2. Classification (NCBI taxonomy): domain Eukaryota; kingdom Metazoa; phylum Arthropoda; class Malacostraca; order Decapoda; family Palaemonidae; genus Macrobrachium; species Macrobrachium nipponense. The sequence goes on along the minus strand of NC_061105.1, from coordinate 22,418,386 downwards.
GCTTTTTGACAGACAGAAGAGGGTTCTGGGATCATCCAAGGAGGCAACTTAGAGCAATGTATTGCATATAGATTTTCTCGTGAACAAATCTTGTAAAACGACCTTTTATGCACATTACCGTAATTTAAAATATTCAACAATTTCGCTCTTCCAGACATTCTATTTTTAATGTGAAACGGAATTTAATGTACCATAAATGACAAAAAACGGTCACGAAACGAATATTGACTGGGAACTATCAATATCAGGATACAATACTAATAGTTACCAAGTAATATTTTCAATATAACTCATAAAGTGCTCTGGTTCAATATACGACTTTTAGTCGAAAAAATAAATAATAAAAAGATAAAACGATAAAACAGATTAAAACAAAGCTCTAAACAGAACGCAAACTTTAAAACAATATGAGTCGCTTCAGTTTACTTCGACACTATTAAAAACTTTTACTCAAGGCACACAAGTAGATATCCCGATACGTTGTCCGCTACACTAAAACCGTATACAGCATTAAATCACGATAACAAGAATACAACTACGTAACTTTCTGATAAAAATATCTTAAGCTCGCAATATAACAAAGCTACTTCAATTAAAGTCATACGTATGAGAAATTATGCTGAAAGATTCAGAAGCGAAGATCCTTCTATGTCCCTCGAAACACGTGAATGATTTTAGACGCTCTTTCCCTTGGTAGTGGATGGATGAGGTCCTTACATTGTTGATGACTCCCCTCTTTGGAAACAGAGTCCAAGATTAGCACAACGCTTTAAAGACGACTACGAGAGAGAGAGAGAGAGAGAGAGAGAGAGAGAGAGAGAGAGAGAGAGAGAGAGAGATTAATATTATAAAGTTCATTAAGCGAATCATTAAGAAGAATACCAAATTCCAGAAATACGCGACCCAGCAGCATCAGGTACCACAACAGATGACCCACATTCTCGTATTGTGGGAAGAGGAGGAAGTTCCCGGAGCGACCCTTGAAAAGAAAAAGGTCCACCTGTTCATTAACAGACTTTCTTCACATAAGCGATGACAGAAGAGTTGAGAGTAAAAGCAACGATAATAATATACCTTAAGCATTCAAAAAACAATTTGATAAAAACCATTTAAGTATTAAGTATACCACCGAATCTGGAACGAAGGAATCACTCTCTTCCTCTATATATATTTCCTATTTAGTTCGATTTATCTTCCCTTCAAAGATTCCTCTTTGACAAACTGAAAGATTTGGTGTAGGAAATAATAGTTAGTTTATGACCAGACGAATATCAGGAGCAGGACAGTTTTGGTCTGGAAAAAACTGAGCCACTTCCTTTCCCGATAAGGAGAAGTTTTCCCTTTGAAAGACTCAAGAAAAGTAGGAAACTTGGACCAAAGGAAAAAAGACATGAGGCAGGTATCAGGCCTTCGGTGCCCTTTTTGATCATGCCGTCTGTTTTGTTTTTGCTTGCGAAATTTTTTTTCATTAAACGGTAAGGCGCTTCTTAGTTTTTTAATTAGTTTTAGGACGAACTTGGGTCAATTCCTTTAGTACTCGAGTGAATTTTGCCTGGGCTATACAATTATAATACAGGAGAGTTTGGGAAAGTTTTTAAATAATCTATGATCCTCATAGAGAGAAGATGTGACTTCACTCTGACCTCCGGTCACTTACGGTAAGTATATTTCTATTGCACAAAGTTCTTCATATTATGTAAAAAGGAAAAACTACTCGAAGTTATAAAAGCTGCGAGGAGCCTTTAACCTCTATACAATAAAGTAAGTGTATATCTGTAATGCAATCATAAAATGCTTTATAAGTGTTATGAAGAAGCCGATTCCACAATCCACAATAGGAGCAGAAGTAACACTACTCATTTCATCGCAAAACAAAAGAAAGCGTTTAACTGAACTCGAGAGCCGAGAGTCCAGTGTTTGTGTAAAATACGAGCGGCTCGACGCTCGTGACCTGTCAGCTAGCAGCATTCTTATGATGCCAGCTCATACGACAAGGAAAGTTGCTTCGAAGGTAAAATGCAAGATGAAATATACTAATAGGTGGAACATAATAAGAAAAATGAATACCTATTTTTGAAAAAGGAGCAGATTTTAACTTCAGATGCGCTGGGACCTACCACGTCATTCAGCGTTGAAAGGGAAATTGAGAGCAGAAAGGTTTGAAAGGAGTAACAGGAGGAAGACCTCGCAGTTGCACTATTAAGCAATTGTTAGGATAAGGTGGAAAGCAAGATGGAAGAAAGAGAATATAAAGGGAAGTACAAAAAAGGGAATGAAAGAGGTTGCAGCTTAGGGGCAGAAGGGACGCTGCAAAGAACCTTAAGCGATGGCTACAGTGCACTGCGTGAGGTGCACTGACGGCAATATCCCCCCTACGGGAATTCGTCAGGTGTGAAGACTTATGCAAAGACATAAGTTGTATGACTTTCGAGCCGAGATATAAATGAATCAATAAATATACAAATAAATAAAAAACTAAATAAATCTAAGCTTGTGCAAGAGGTATGATCCATAACTTAGGCCTTGAGGGCTGCAATATGCCTCTTATTTTCCAGTCAGCACCATAACTTGAACGTCCCCTTCTTTGGTCATGAGATGAACAAACTTCAGGGACTGATCGTGATGAAACCTCCTTTTGGTAGAAGGAAAATAAACCAAATGTCATACACACATTATGTAATCACAAACAAACCAATAAAAACTATGGAGAACATAAACCAGTGTTTAAAGACAGATGTATGTTAACCACTGTACCTTTGCCGCCACATGCAGTTGGAAGAAGAAAAATAAGAATTAAATTCATTACTTGTACAGGACCTCAACAATACCCATAATGTTAGTCCACAGAGGCAGGAAATTACCCAAAGCCATGAAACAAAACGTTCCTTGTAAACCCTTCCAAAGAACACTGATTCTAAAGATCGTAAACGCAATAAAGCAGGACAGCAATTACATAAAGTAATTAATTTCACAATAGTTATGACACCGGCCGTTAAAAAAGTTGATATCAGTGCAAGTAGTGTAAGGATGATCAAAACATAATTGAATACCAATATCAATAAAAATGGCTCTGAGCGCATTGGAAATCCAGGACAGATTTTTCGGGGGTTCTATATTAAACGTATCCCCTGACTCACTTTCTACTCGTTAGGTGTGCGTCAAAGGAGACAAATATTTGCGAAATAAAACAACGTATCAAAAATGAATTTGCTGTATCTGGTTGTTATATTACCCTCGTCCTTCATTACGTTGCATGATTCCTAAACATGTGGGGCTATATAAGGTTTTAATTATTTTTTCGTAAATGAATAGTTGACTCTAACTTTTTACAGTTACTAGGTTTTTCTCAAATCTTTCATTCTTTTTTTCTTAATCTTGTTTGGTCACATTCTGAACCCTTCTTCTCTACTATTATGGTTTCGACTTTGCCTCAATGAGGGTAATAATAACAGTGACAGAAAATGCAAAATAGCAGAACTGGGATCCAGCAACAGCTAAATACGAGATGGACTTTCATGCGAAGTGAACAACACCTGCCCAGTTGACAGCTGACGCTGTTCCTGATGCTGTTCCTCAGGAGAGCGGAACAGCAGCAAGAAGACCTCATGTTCGCCTTGCAGCTTTGATCAGTGAACACAGGCAGCAAAGTCATTGCTCATTACGATGTCATACCGAAAGGCCTTTGAACTCCTCTCCCTCGTGTGTTATTATTATTATTATTATTATTTGTTTGAAATCGCACTTCCATTCTACTTAACTTACAACCGATTTTATTTCCCGCTACTTTAGTCGTCGGGACGACAACTTAGATCCCTTTTGACCCAGATCTAAAGGAAGGAGAAAGAAACATAAAGGGTAAAAAGGAAATAAAAAGAGGAGATGGCACCGACTTGCATCCTAGAGGAGGAGGAGGAAGTCTCAGGGAGGGAAAGTGGTAGGATGGCTGTGCAAAAAATGCTCCAGAACTCGAACACGTGAATCCAGGGATTCCTCGTCTCTCCATACAGCGAATAACGGATGTGGTGTTCCATGGCCTCCCACATTTTTAATCATAATTACATTCCCATCACCATCTATATATATCTCCACCTTATCACTTTCACGATCGACATCATCACTTTCACATTACTGGCTGACCTCCCTCGAGTCATCACAGGTCACCGGAATCATCATCGAATCCAGTTTTGAATTCGGTTCCCTTAATTAATTAAAGAAGCACATCAACAATCCTTCATTTCCAGCAACTTCCTATTACTTATTAACGATATAATATCCTGTTTACCTATCACCCACGACAGGCAATCAGTGGCCGCAATGAGGCGTGACTTGGTAATTCCATGAAGGGACGCCCGCAAAGAATCTCCACAAACAACGGCTGACAATATTTAGAAACAGTTAGCATGAAATTTGTATACACTATTTCTTCAGTCCCTTGAACAAACGACTTGCCGATCTTGAAACCTAGAGTAACAATCACATTAAACATAGTTCCAGGATTAAACACCATTCAAGAAAACAAACCTTCTCTGAGGCAACTTCCCGCCACCCTTCCAGTTTCTTTGGACGTCGAAGATTCGTTCAAAAAAACTCTCGGAAAAACAAGAGAAAGGAACTTCAGCCGAAAATAAAATGGGCGGAAGATGTTATACGAAACTTCGGGAATTTAAGAGGATAATTAACTCTTGGGATAATCTGTGAGGCTTGGTTTTTGTATTGAGGAGTAAAGGCAATCGCACTCGGGCGCAAACTCATACACACACGCATACACAATATATATATATATACAGACCAATATGTAAAGCATACACACACATACATACACACACACACACACACTATATATATATATATATATATATATATATATATATATATATATATATATGTGTGTGTGTGTGTGTGTGTGTGTGTGTGTGTGTGTGTGTCCTACATGTGCACAATTATTAAGAAAATTCCAATGAAAAGAAAAAAAAAAAAAGAGTTAAGAGATATTGTCGAGTAATCTCTGCTAAAATAAAGAATAAAGGAAGATGAGGAAAACAATCATTATCTTCCAAAAATACAGAAAGTGAGATATTCGTCAGCGACACTGGACGAAAGAAAATCTATTCTGCATAAAATTCTCAAACACAAACATTCACAAGACTAACAAGAGTGGAAGCATTACACTTTCACAGTGAAGGCTGAAACCTCAGCAGAATGTGGATAACGTCACTGTGATGTTGTTGGGCGACTTTTAAAAGCTAAAACTAACGATTCATTGCCTTGTAATTATTCGTAATTTACATTACATTTGCAAGGGTTCACGTACAATGAACAGATGGTTGACGAAAATAAAAAGTAAAAATGAGTTAAAGACGATGCAGGAAAAAACCTTCCGGCGAAACACTACAAAATGCACTCGGAGCAATTTTCCATCAGCAAATGGCAGATTTGATGAGGAATAAATGACCTTGGAAACAATAAATTCACTCTAAAGATGGTTCTAGAATTTCGAATTCGAAATTTTAAGGCAATAGGCTCCTCTCTTACTAATAAGAGTTTCATATTAAGTTATTTTCTAACGGAGCGTTTTAATATGGACGTATAAAGGATATGTGGAAAATAAAAATAAAAACGAAGGGAGGTAATTGGATAAGAAGAGGGAAGGAAGACGAACGGTGTATCGAGAGAGGAGAGAGAGAGAGGAGAGAGAGAGAGAGAGAGAGAGAGAGAGAGAGAGAGAGCTGTGCTCGAAGTCAAGAAAGAAAGCTCGTATCTTTATTGCTTTTTTTTTAATTTTCATAAAAAATGTTTGCCCTACTATTAGGTTTAAAGAGTTTTCATCAAATCTTTACAGTTTTGAGAGGCTACATGATTATACAAGCCTTTGCGTCTACTTGTAAGTCTTATTTGATCTAATATACACTAACGATCACAACCTTTTGCAAAAGTATAATTTCCCACTTTTGCTGAATATCGTAACGAATATGAGCTTCTAATTTCAAAGTACAATTATATTTGATAGGTTCAATCCCGCCATAAGAGCTAAGAACCAAGTCCGAGAACACATCTGAAAGCAGATGGAACCAAATAATGCAGCCAGCACCAACTTGAGACAAGTCAGAACAAGTTGAAGTGTCAACAGTCTAGAACTTAAGAGGGCGCTGTGGTTATTGCAGTTGCATACGGCAAATCACATTTCATCAGTGGATATATCCCGAACCTTCTTCATCCAAAATAATTAGTGGATAAAAGCACAACTGGAAACCAAGACAAGTTCCATTATAAGCATTCCAGAGAGGAACCAAGAACAGTAACTCTATCCCTCTCATGTCTACATTAATTCCAGGTCCTTCAGCCTTCATTAACAGACTCCACTGCGTTCCTTGGTCAGCTTCCTCGGCCTGGAACTCTCCACAAGAGATGACAGAGACGGTGCAAGATGTCTCTGCTCATCTCACGCTCTTAAGGTCCAATGGATTCATGAAATTCTGCGAGACTGCACATTGCAATGAATTCTAATGTTCGGTCGTAATTTGGTGGAGATATGTTGCGATTTCGGTGGCAATGGACAGGTTTGGTTAAATTCTATACCAATGTGCCGTTCTCCAATGTTCGATTTATGCACAGGTGTATGGACAGATTATCCAGAAAATCTTGGATTGGCTTCGTATGAAATTTACTTATACAGGAAAGATCCATCCACATTACACTGCGCGCATTGTCAAAATGTCCATTTCTTTGCATCTAAACAAAACTAGCACAGAACTCAACCGCTCATTAGCAGGCTTAGATTTCACGTGAACTGAAGTGGACTGCTAATAATGCAATACCTAAAAAAAATAACTGTGATTACCATAACATCCGCTTGACATGGCGTTATTATTGTCTACTGAAACATTTCTACATTTACAGGAATTTACTCTTTCAGTCTATTTACTTTGAATTTTATTTTCTCTTAAGGGGTTAGGGTAGCATGAGGAGTTGACAGCTCACGACTTCTACTGCAATATAGGAAATTATAACGAAAAGAAGCTGGTTGACTTCATAGTTCTCTCTCTCTCTCTCTCTCTCTCTCTCTCTCTCTCTCTCTCTCTCTCTCTCTCTCTCTTTAATCAGTTTAATACAGACATACTGCCAATGATTAACCGACCCTCTCTCAGTCCTGCCTGGTCTTCTTGTACACAACGTACCCACGGAACTTGGACATGTCTTGCTCAAATAATATACATATGTATGTGTTTATCTTATTTTTTATGAAAAATGTATATTTTTTTTAATGAAAAATACAACTTGTGATGATGATACATTTAACAAGAAGCATAAAACCTCCTAACATTTCAAAGCTTTAGAATCTGGAAAAAGTTGGACATAATATTTCTCGAGGCAAAACTGCCACCGCCCATCTGGAATATTCGCCGAGGAATAAAAAGTGCACTTCCTCTTCATTAGCCTTGCTGGTGGAATTCCAAAGTAACGTTCAATATGGAAAACAAAGGAGCAAAAGAGGCAAGAATACATAATTATGCACTGCGTTTTACGTACATTTTTTGTCTTTGTTGTTTGGAAATTCAACTATGTTGCTTTTTCTTTCTTACTGTTGATATATTTTTTATTTTCATCATTACCAATGAAGTTGGTTATTTTACAGAATATTACAATAAATATAAATGAAACGCAATACTTTCTTTGAAGATTCCACATTTTTCTAGTGCTGCTAGTGCTGTGGGTAATTGTTGCTTTTGTTACTCTGGGTTGACATTGTACATCTAAAAATAATACTCTCTCTCTCTCTCTCTCTCTCTCTCTCTCTCTTTTCTCAGTATACTTAAATTTCTAAATACAAGTATTTAGGGCTAATATCCAAAAATTCTTTGAAAAACATCTTTATTCTTTCTTTAAAATATTAATTTACAAAAAATAAATAAACGAAGTCTTGATTCCATTTCAGGGAAACTTTAATGTCGAAACCATCTATTTTTCTTATGCAAACATCCAGAAAGACGAAAAACTGTTGATGCTATCATACTCATGTAAATTTTATGGACGGGTTACAGGACGCTGTGTGCATCTACAGTCCTCCAGATTCTCCTCAAAATCTATATCCTTCCGTTTACTTCTTTTCCACGTGGATACACGAACACCCATGGTGTAAGGATTAGGGGAATCAAGGAAGTTTCGTCAAAGTGTTTCTTGTATAAAGAACAAATGATTGTTTGTATGTTTTTCCATCAAAAGTGAAAAAGGGTTTGTCACGCATTATTTAAAGGCATAAATAATTCTTATCGTTTATGGTTTTAAATTATGCGTGACAAACCATTTTTTCACTCCTGATGAAAAAAACAATCCTGATGAAAAAACAATCATCCGTTGTTGGCATGGAATCCTCTGTCGCCCCTAAATCTCTACACGAAATACTTTGACACTTCCTTGCTTCCCTTAATCCTCACCTGGGGTCTCCTCTTAACCATGTGTTTGTTTGTTTGTATGGTGCTTTTACGTTGCATGGAACCAGTGGTTATTCAGCAACGGGACCAACGGCTTTATGTGAACCACGTCGAGAGTGAACTTTCATCACCAGAAATACACATCTCTCACTCATCAACGGAATGGCCGAGAATCGAACCAGCGACCACATAGTTGGGACGCTAATACCATTCCAACCACGCCGCTGAGACGCTTTTCTTAACCATGTGGAAAGGAAATAAATGGAATGGAAGGAGCCTTTGCTCTGTCGGATATAGATTCTGAGGAGAATCTGGAGGACTTGGTAGATGGACACAGCGTCCTGTAACCCGTCCATAAAATTTACATGAGTATCTTAGTATCAACAGTTTCTCGTCTTCCTGGATGTTTGCATGAGAAAAAGAACAGAGGGTTTAGACATCAAAGTTTCCTGGAAGTGCACCAGCGAATTCGTACACAGACAAAAACATATAAAGACGCACACAGACACAAGTTATATATATAATTAAATATATATATATATATATATATATATTATATATATATATATATATAATATTTCATATTTTATAATAATAAATTATTATTATATATAATAGTATATATATTATATAATTATGTCTGTGTATGTGAGTGCTTATTTTTGTACACAACTTCAGTTTTCCCACTTACAAAAGAAACCAAGGAAGATGGGTTTTCCCACTGTTAATCTTCGGTGCCAAGTTAGAATCAGTGAAGTGTCACTCTGTAATCTAAAGCAGTTGGCTGAGCAATGAGATACTGGCAGCACGGAAGGTTGATGCATGCGGGAAGAAAAGATTGCGAGTTGTAATATTGTCAATGATGAAAACCAACATGAACAGTCACAAAAAAAAAAAAAAAAAAAAATCAAAACACTAGTAATACAAAAGCAATAAATAAAATAAATAAACATCTGGTCTCAGTAGGACATGAGTCTTGTCTTCGGCACTTGATGATAACCAATGAACTAATTTAAGTATTAAAATGAAGTGTTACAATATTTGTCTACGAAAAACTAAAATACTTGTATTTACGTATGATACATTTTTTGTTTGCATACTTATACATACATACATACATACATACATACACACACAACACACACACACACACACACACACATATATATATATATATATATATATATATATATATAATATATATAATATATATATATATATGAGAGAACAAGATTATTACAATATGCTCAATGTGAGATAAACTAGATGATTCGTCTCAAATAATTAACCGGTAGACAAAACTACTCCTCATACAAATCAAACTGGTAAACAACGGCAAAAAATGTAAACACACAAATAAATGCAATCATGAAACCCTCCCTAAATACTCCTGACAAAAGAACCTTCAATTACCAAAAAAAAATCACCCTAAAAGCTTACAACTGCAAACGGGTCAAATAAAAATTTAAAAAATCGCACTTTTCACTTCAGAATTTTCAGAGAGACACCAACACAACAAAGTATTCCGTTTCTTTTGACACGGGATAAGCCGCTAAGCTATTTTCTCTCTCCAGTCTATTTTGTCTCCTTTTTGTATTGCCTGCTCTCGGCAGACCCAGCCTCTTTAGAAGGAAAACAGAGGCAAGTGTTAAATGCCCTGAAATTAGAGCGAAATCCTCTTTGGTTGGCGGGAGAAAACAACTTGCCTGAAAAAACACATTAACCACTAAGAGGAAAAACTGGCTGTTGTTGTCACATGCTGATCTTTCAAAATGTGATACACGCACTGAGAGAGAGAGAGAAGAGAGAGAGAGATAGTTTTAAGTAGAAATACGAAGATTTGAGAGTTCAGCATAATCAACACACACACACACACACACACACACACACACACACACACACATATATATATATATATATATATATATATATATATATATATATATATATATATATATATATATATATTATATATAATGTCATGAAATGGCCACTTCCTCAGTCCTCACAAGTCAGGTTGGGATGACTTTCCTGACCTTATATGACTTTATCCAAGGTGAGTATGCCCAACCACAGCTTACAAACAACTTGGTATTAACTAACTGTTAAGTCGATAGCGGGAATAGAATTTGGATTTCATCACTAGCGAGGGTCTCTCTCTCTCTCTCTCTCTCTCTCTCTCTCTCTCTCTCTCTTAGATAAACATGTCCCAGCAGCTAGTCTTAAATGCTTCCCATTATTCAAATGTTCGTCTCCCCTCATGCACCTTCTGTTAATTATCGGCCATTTCTCCATTTCCCTCTTCATCACGAGATCACCAGAGACACCAAAGTTTTCTTCTTCCAACTGTGGGTTCAAGACCATAAGCCGATATTGGAGGGTTCATTCCCCCTCTAATGCTCTATCAAGGGCACATTGTGTTCCTGAAAACTAGGAATCTAAGTTTAAAGTAATGATAAGGAAAACTTTCACTTTCTGCGTCCCTTTCCTTCTTCCTTTCTTTACCAAATTCATCCATACATGCAGGCACACACTAACACACACACACCTCGCGCGCGCACATATGGGTGCACATTTCGGCATCTCACTTTCGAGTTCCGCGTCAGACCCAGAGTCAGTCATACAAGTTCCTCATCTGGAGTCAAAGACGGGCATCTACCTTTACAAAACAAGAATAGAGATAAAAGTTTTTCCATTTCCTTCTCTAAACTTACCAAATAATACAAATTATTTCTAGACAAAGGCGGTATGGTCCGCTTTACATAACAGCGTTATTTTACAAAAGATATTCTAGGAGTGACGGCGATCCTGCTCTGGGCATAGCTAAGTAAAACTTAAATGAGAGGATATGTATAATTTCACGATAAACATAAGTAGGGAGAGGATCACATTCATTGTATTACTACGATAAATTCGTCGGTATTCGGTGCCATTTTCGGCGGCGATGCATCTCAGGATGCCTAAGAGAAGAAAAAAGTCCTTGAGAGTAGCTACGTAAGTAAATTTTACCTCCGATCTTCATCCAGGTTGTCTCTGGTTCCAGTCAGACGTTAGCTGATCGGCTCTAGAAACTCTCATGGACTGCAAAAAGCTTGTTCGTTTCCTGCTTGTTTGTACGTGTGTGTGTGAGTGAGTGAGTGAGTGAGTGAGTGAGTGAGTGAGTGAGTGTGTGTGTGTGTGTGTGAGTGTGTAAAGGAAGCAAACACATTCAGTCTGCAGAGACAAATAATAATGCATGATATATCTCTATCTCCATTCAACCTTGTACAGCAAACCCTGATAGTGTCTGTCCATTACCTCCGCTCTGACTTATTCTTTAAAGATTCCCAATCCTTCGTTCATTCCTTCCACACATTTCCCCGTTCTTTTAATGGCCCATCTCTTCTCTATCGCTTTTTCTCCTCTTCATCATTGGATTAACTGAGACAATCTCTTCTTCTTTTTCCTAACGAGGAAGTTGGAACCCCAAAGGGAATATCTTGGTCTTTTAATTGTTAAGGGATAATTCAATATGTTTACATTCATTAAGACGGCTTTGACTGATGGTATGAAATGCTGAAAAATACGAAGAAAGGTACAGAGAGGAATATAGAAAAAGTGTTAATGGCTATATTATTAATAATTATAATACATTGTTCAATAAAAGTGCAATGCGACTTACTACTGAGGTAAACATCAAAAATAATAAATAATCAATAATAATACAAATTATTAATAATAATAAATAGTCTTCCTACTGGTTTACTCGACTTGTAATATAATTAAAGGCCCATGGCTTAAAGTACAGTTGAAAGCTTTCGGGGATCGTTCACAAGGAAAGAATAATGCATTTCATCTCGCAAAAATAAATAAATAAATAAATAAATAAATAAATTAAAAAATCCCGTCTCTGTGGGAGCCGTTTTTTCCCTATCCTCATCCTCCAAAGATTTTCGAAAACTCGTCTTCATCGCTTGACAGACCATTAGCTATGCGTATCATAAGTGCAAATGCAAAGTTTGGAAAAACCCCGCCTAATTTTTTTTCCATAGACAAACTTCTATTCCCATTGAGTGAACTTTTCTTCTTTTCCAAGTTTCATTAGTTTCACCTAAATATATCTGGAAGAAATGGGGTCCCTCTTTCCTCTCACAAAATGTCTATATTATCTTCCTCTTTATTTCCAGAATACAAAATGACTTCATTTCCTCTGAGAAGAGTTTGCTCTGTTCCAAGATCAAATCCTTCAGTTCTATTTATTTACTTCACTCCACTTCCCCCTGAATCTGTTGCCCTGTCATCAGTTAGATATTATATTATATCTATATTTCCGACAAAAACTAAAAACTTCATATCCTTCACACGAAATGACTTTTTCTTTACCAGTTTCCTTCCACAGAGACCTCTCCTTCTTACTTTCCACTGTCGCAGTAGGATCTTCCTTCATTTACAGACATCTTTGATTTCCTTTGGGATGAAACAGCCTCCTTCCTCTGCCTGAGTAGATAATAATCTTCGCTGGAGTGCCAGACGAGAGGGAAAGACCATTTCGTAGTCTCGGGAGGACTGACACATCACTTCACCTCTTCCCTTCTTCTATTTCTTAATTCATAGAAAACGAGGTTTGGACAAAACATAACTAGATTCATTTGAGAACGACCTTCTTTTATTCGGTCAGATGTGGAAATGACTTAGAAGTGGATCACTGTCATTGCAGGCAATATATCAAGAAATCTCTCATTAAGTGTTTGTCAAAGGCATCAGGGAGGTAAAATATAAAAAATATTATTTTTAATAAAACAAATTCCCTATGAGATTTGGTACTCCAACGCCTATAATGACGTCTGTGTTTTCTTGTTCCAGATTATGGTGTCGCGCTATTTTTCTTGGACTGGGCTCCGTAGATTTACTTTCTTTGAAAGGAATTAATTTTGCTGTCAGCAGAACGAATAGACATAGCATTGTCGTAGTTCGATTAAACAGAAAAAAGTCCGAATAACATAAATATCTGCTGCGTGATACAAATATTCTAAACAAAAAGTACCTCATACAATATATATTTTTCAACACCAACCAGAGCTAAGATGAATTACCTTTCAAACAGTATGTAGTCTATCTATTTACGCAAGTCATCGTGTCGTAATGCAAAGGAAAAGTAGCTCCCAAAATTGAATGCCCTATTCTCAACCGCATTTTCAAATGACATTTATATTTCTATGTATATCTACTTCTAAAGAGAAAAACAATATTTATCATCCCTTTCAAACCTGTATATTCTTACTTTATGGTGGTACATTTAAATAAAGGGAAAAAATATATCACCGAATGTTAATTTCAAGTCAGCCGACAACAGAAATTTCTGTATAGCTTTCAATAAAAATATCTGCCAAAACAAAAGTAACAGAGATAAACAATTTGTCTTTTCACTAGACAACACTGTGAAATTGTTCATCAAATGATGTATAGTTGATTGCTATTGATGCACAGAATATCGCCCGAAAAAACTACAAAAACAATCAAGTGATATTATGCATGTGGTGCACTGCTCGGGTACGAGAGAGAGAGAGAGAGAGAGAGAGAGAGAGAGAGAGAGAGAGAGAGAGAGAGAGAGAGAGAGAGAGAGAGAAAATGTTATTATTCCTAAATAATGTAGTTAATACAAATATGACACAACTATATAAACATAACTTTTTAATGAACGAAAAATGAAATTTTGCTATAAAAATACAAGAAAATGTGTATACATACATATAGTATAAGAATATATATATATATATATATATATATATATATATATATATATTATATACAAGTCTCTTAACAAGAAGTGGCTCCAGAGATAGATAAAAGTCATGAACGAATTCTTACCATGGTACCACAGGTGTTGTGTAATACTACTTAGGTTCTGTTTTTTTTATTACCTTTATTATGACACAGTTGGTAGTTCCCGTGCAATGCGCTATACAGTTTAAGGTTCTATCCCGACGCTGGGTAGATATTTATTTCCACTAGAACATATTTATAAGAAATGCACCTGAATAAACTGGCACCCACAATTACTAATCGGCCACTCGCCATAAACAAGTCACCATGAAACAAAAGCTCATTCCTCTATATCCCGTTACGGTTATTTCATGGAGAGCGAAAGCAAAACTGTATTTTGGAAATGGCTGCTGGTCTCTCACTACAGAGGTTACCTCGGGCCATCAAAGACCCGCATTCCTCTGTTTCTAGGCTCCGGAGTTGTCAGGCATTGCGATTGCATCATATAGTTTCTGTCAACACCAAAGCTTTAGCTGCCTTTGATTCTTCATGTTGTTTGATTTCGATTAAGCAGAACTACTACCTTTCATCATATATATATGTATATAATATATATATATATATATATATATATATATATATATATATATATATATATATAATATATAAAGTTTAGTCATAAATACAAATCACAAAATCTATTCATTTCCTTCCAAAGATTACTTATACATTACTTATGTAAATCCTTAGATTTAATTTCTCACGTTTTGTCGTTTAATAAGTGGCTCAAGAACATCGAAAGGAGAAAGGAAAATTCTAATAACGTCACTGACTGACTGGAGACTTAGTCGAGTACCTGTTTTTCTTAGATTTTCATTTTACTTTCACTTTTGCTTTACTAATGATGGAAAACCACTTTGCCTTATCATTTTCCCAGGTTTTTCTAAAGCCATCAATAAGACGGAAACAAATTCTGGTGCAAACATTCCTTATAATAGGAGATTTGGAAATAAGTACCTAGAGAATCTCTCTCTCTCTCTCTCTGTTTACCATCGTTCAGCTTGAAAATCTTGATTATTAGGTCACAATCAAATAGATCATCACCACCTGAGCTTTTACGTCTCGTCTCATTTACACATAAAAAGAATTTGTTTCTAAACAAAGCCTCAAAGGTATATAAGAGCTATGAATGGCTTCTTTCTTTACTATAACATGAAAGTCAACACATCACTGAAGGTGGGTGTTGCCAGATATAAGCCAAACTGTAGCGTTCAAGTTCAGAAGGTCATGGCCGAGCTAACCATTCAGGATAGAAAAAAACCAGTCGCTCGACAAAGAAGAATGTGATGCAGATTCACAGGGAAGGATGGAGGGAGTGACAGGATACGAGGAACGTATAGGGGCAACTGAAGGGCAGACCCATTTGTTTACTTGGTTATGGTGGTCAATTTTGTTTTTGGGGGGGACAGATTTTCATAAGACGTGTAGGTGACAGTCTTGGGATTCATATAAAAATTTTAGCTACATTAAGCTATGAAGTTAAAATATTTTTATGAACAGATCAATTTACATAATATATGTTGCCTATATATATTATATATATATATATAATAAAATAAAATGTAATATCCGTAATTATTTATCCATTTACGAAACCACTAACATTAAAGTTCATTATCTGACAAAATCCTTTGCCCCTAATACCTGAAAAAAAAAATGCCCTACCTACCTAGAATCAAATTTCCCGGAAAGCACAACGGGACTAATCAGCACTCAAAGAGGTTCAACAGCGTTCCCGTCGCTGCTTCAACTTGACTCTGAAACTAAACGGGACTAAACGTTTAATGGAACCGAATCCAGATTCTCTTCAACTATTTTCGCTCTCTGTTCTTCTCGCTAACATAAATGTTGTTGTTTTGCTTCAATTTGAATCTTGTGTGTCCTCTCTGTCTATTCTATAGGCAGCCTTACATACAAGTATGTTATATGCACTAATATAGTTGTGGGTGTATTCTAAGAAACCGAGAGAGTTATTTTTTCATTTGTTGCCAAGACTCGGCTGGATTCTGCCACAAAAGATTAAATTATTCGCGTTCTTTTCCCCTCAATTTCCACCTCCATTTCTTCAATGCGACGAGAATAGGAAGGAAATAGTCGGGATGACAGTCATCAGAATACACCTCTTACCACGAGAATTACTTTCGAATTTTCTTAGAATTATAGATTTCTTTTATCGATTTTTTTGCGCCAGAGTTTTCTCTTTATATCGATTATTTTGCTAGTGAATATTTTTTTACGCACTTTGAGAACTGATAAACATTAGACCCTGTTAGCTGTTTCTACAATCATACATGGGTATACTTTTTCATACATAATAGTGTCTTTTATCATGAGCAAAATTTGACAACGAAATGGCAGAAACCACATTCCCCATTTATTATTTCCATCAAGATTCTCAGAGAGAGAGAGAGAGAGAGAGAGAGAGAGAGAGAGAGAGAGAGAGAGAGAGAGAGAGAGAGAGAGAGAATTTCTTTGGAAACTATGCATGTGTGTAATTTCAGGAAAGTGGATAAATATGATCCGTGTGCCTGTATGTTTTCGCAACAAAAACATCTATAATAAAATAATTACACTGAATGTTTTTCAAGCAAACATGGTAGAAGAAGGAATCATGCATATACATACTGTATAAACAGGTACACAAATAAAATTCATAACCATGATACATAAATCTGCGTGTATATGTTTGTGCAACATCGAGGCTGTCAACAACGAAAACAGAATACACAAGTTTTGCTTAAACAAACAAGAAAGAGGGAAGAAGATAAGAAAGGGAAATTGGAGCTACCCCGAGTCTTCCTTCCTTTGGCTAAAACCTCTGCTAAACAGACAAAAGAAGTCGCCTCGCCACAAGTCATGACTTAATCACCTTCACACGAATATTTCCAGAGAAAGATCCGCAATAAAACATAACGGAACAGCGTTGCTCTCTCTCTCTCTCTCTCTCTCTCTCTCTCTCTCTCTCTCTCTCTCTCTGTGAGTGTGATTGTCAATGCTACCATTCGGGCCACCTCTCCCAACCCCACCCCTAACCCCCAAACCTTACCTCGACAGCTTCCAGTTGCACCTTACCATCGATAAACTAATAAAATCGACTCCATTCCAAGGGAGAGACGAAAACCGAACAAAGCCGAACATCCCAATCAGCAATTCCCATCACAGCACCAGCAGTTGCATGCAGGTCGGATGAGAAAACAAAACACATGACGCAGGGAAGGAAAAAGGGATTTGATATTTCCCGGGCTGTGGCCCCCTTGTGGATGCGGGACAGACGTGTTGGAGGTCGCGCTAATTTTGGCGAGCAATGTGGATGCAGAAAAGGGGTGACGTGGAATGACAAAAGGATAAAAGAGGAATAACATTTTCGAAGGTCAACACGAGAAACAAAAAATATGGTACTGATATAAGAATCAGACACGGTGCTTAATCATAATAATTATCAAAAGTCCTTAAGACTATTAAACACCGGAACTATTAGAAATATGTACATTGTTGGGAGGAAATAAATGGGTAACATCCCCTTATTCTCCTATGGAGGCTTCCTGTTCACGTTTAGTTCCATAAACCCATAACATGAAAATATGAAAGTTTCAGTGTGCGTGGTTCAATGAAGTTATTCCTCCTCAATGGATAACAGCCTTTGTATACCAATAATTGTTAATGCATCTTGTTAGCGAAATACTACTGTGTGTGTGTGTGTGTGTGTGTGTGTGTGTGTGTGTGAGAGAGAGAGAGAGAGAGAGAATCCACAGTCCATATTTCTAAGTGACTTTCACAAGCAATGTCGAAACATTTACACCCGGGAGGAGAGGAATCTCTTCAGATTCTAAAGGCCACGAGATCTTCCAAGACTTTCAATGTACTGAGGTTTGTTCTGCCCAAAATTAAAGCAATAAAGTGACTCAAGAGTGGAAATCAGGTTAAATAAATTGGTACATTAAATAGAGAGGCAATTCATCAAAAATTTAGTAGCATAGAAAGAAAATAAAAAAAACAAAAGTAACAACCCAAAGGAATGCAGTTTGTGAAGAAGGTAAGAAACAAAAAAAAAAAAAAAAATGAAAATTTTGCTGGAAAATCTGAATACGCGATATACTATCAAAAGGACGCAAGACACCAAGCACACTCAGACTTACTTAAGAATAAACTCGGTAACAGTATTTTAGCAAATAGAAAACATGAGGCCAAATAAGAAAGTTGTATAATTCTAACAGAAAATGATCACTTGGAGACAAAGAATTTTAATGCCGGTGAAATGAATTGTTATTTATTCTTTACATATTTTCAGGTTGAAAGCTATCACCGAATGCATTGAAAAATGCATTTAATTACTATTATTTGTTTCAGTTTTCTATTCCTTCGGGAAGTCTGTTCTTGTTACCATCAACACCTTTCTTCCTTCAAAAAAGATTCATCAAGCAACAACTCGATTCCTTTCATCATCGCAAATATTTCGATCATCCTGTTACCCCATAATAACAAATTAATTGATACAGACTGAAACCACAAACAAGAACAAAACGAACGAATATCAAAGAACCACCAAGTAGCAACAGCAGCAAGTGTTTCTAATCTGAATGGGAAGAAAAATGAAAAATGAAAGCAGCCGCCGCTTGTGTTGAAGGCAGGTTCCCAAGATGCTTTGGTTATTTGACCAAAGATACTATGTAGCAGGTAGAGAATGGAAAAAACACGCCAGAGAGAGAGAGAGAGAGAGAGAGAGAGAGAGAGAGAGAGAGAGAGAGAGAGAGAATTTCTTTTTGTTCTTTTATCACTGAAAGCCATCTATGGAGTTCTATAGCTTTCTGTCTAAGTTGTTCAACCTGTTGCACAGCCTTTGCCCTCACATAAATTAAAAAAAAGCAGAGAAACGAGATTTGAAGCTAAACATAACGATGGGACACGAAAGCTCCACAGTGCTACCTATGTCACTGCACTCTCCCGTACACGCACAATTCAATTACTCTACAGCAGAGCAAAAGCCTCTGAATGATTTAACATTATTGTTATTATTATTATTTTTTTCAGTATAACTCATGCCACTTGGTGAGAG
The DNA here is from genome assembly GCF_015104395.2 of Macrobrachium nipponense. Lineage (NCBI taxonomy): Eukaryota > Metazoa > Arthropoda > Malacostraca > Decapoda > Palaemonidae > Macrobrachium > Macrobrachium nipponense. Next base: position 22,399,102 of record NC_061105.1, on the reverse strand, counting down.
GCGTGCCCTCATGCTCAAGAGTTCAATGTTGTTCTACAGACTTTTAAAGGCATTTCTGAGGATACCATCCTTGCTTCCATCCTTGTTTCCTAAAACCTCCCTTTTCGCAAAAGTTCCTCATTTAAGGAGAGAATAAGGTAAGAAAAGTGAATTGAGAGGTGGAGGCTGCTACATATTTACATTCTCTGAATGCCACATTAAACAGTTTCTCTCTCTCTCTCTCTCTCTCTCTCTCTTCTCTCTCTCTCTCTCTCTCCACATATAGCTTACCGATATAACAGATTAAAGCATCCGAGCATACACAGTTATAAAAGAAATTCCGATATATCGCTTCATATATATATATATATATATATATATATATATATATATATATTATATATATATATATATATATATATTATATACCGAAACACAATCATTAGCAAACAAACAGTACAACTATATTATAATAATGATAAATATAAAAAAAAAAGTTTGTTTTGCCTGCTTTATCCAATTACAGTATATTGCAAGTATTCTCATCATATTGGTACTGTATTACAGAATATAAACATCGTCATCCTACGCCATTTGGATTTGATATTGTTTACATTCTCAAAATCTCGGCTAATTGAGTACAACCATCATCTTCATAGCCATTAGTTGCTGGAAGAAAAATAATCCGGATACTTTTTCTTGCAAATAAACAAAGTTGGGTTTAAAATGTGCACATTCCTTGATTGCATGAACAGTATATAAGCGAGACTTCCCAAGTTCCGACATCTCTTTCGCCTGCCCGTCCTTCGTTTTATCCAGCATTGGCTGTCATCTGCAGCTTTCATTTAGTGGTTTTCTTCCTTAAGATCTCAATTGCGCGAAGGATGAATAAAAATGTGTTTTATTTATACCTACAAAAGCCACCGCTGAGAATCGGCAGGGTTTAACTTGACACCTTAACGGAAGATGACGTCAGCAATTAGCTGTTTCTCAATTCGGTTGTTTGTGTCAGAAAAAGGTTGACACTCGCTTCCTTCGTCTGCTCGACCGAGAAGAGGGATCCAAGGTCGAGGTCAACAAACCTGAGTGGAGCGACGCCAGAACACTATATACGAAGAAATCAATCATTTCATTGGGGATACAAGATGTAGAAGTAGAATGTAGAACCACTACTGTAACACAGTTTTACCATGTAATAACATATCATGAAAATATTATGTAAAATACTAACCACCGCAAGTGAAAAAAAGAGTTATGTTAGCTAGTCTGTCACTAACATACCAAAGACCAAGTTAAATGTGACCACATTTGGTTTCCCCTCTTCGCTGGTGAGGCGAAGACGGAAATGATTGACACACCTTCCCTCAAAATTCAGTGTCTGTCCACAACTACGCAGCAAATAATGCTCTTGTAGCTATTTGACTGTGGTGGGCTGGGGTCAGATTAGACGAGACATGGTGCTAAAAACAATCGGACAGAGATATTCCTATAAGATGCTCAAGGCCTGGCAACTTCCTCAGCATCCGTGGAAAGGCAAATCCTGAAGTCTTCGTCACTGGCAGCAATCTCAGTTGCGAACTTAACTTTTTTATCCACCTCCCAACCCCCCCACCCCACAAAAAAATTAAGTCCATACTTGATACCAAGAAGCTTATTATCCCCATGTGCTCGGTTTTTAAAACGGGACGAAGGTGTGTGTGTGTGTGTGTGGGAGGGGGGGGGGCCCTTCATATACTGAGAGGTGGGTGAGTGGTACATCACCTTTCTAATCCCATCTCATGTTCGCATGAACTGAAATGTATCTACAACGGAAAACATCCCTTAGGAACTGGTGACACATCTCAAAAACTGAACAAATAAACGTTTTGTAAATCAAAACATAAACTTCCCTTTCATTACATTCAAGGGAAAATAAGAGATATAATTTATTTTACTTCCCATACGTAGGACATCTCTTTTGCATCCATATAATTACTTTCATGAGAGAGAGAGAGAGAGAGAGAGAGAGAGAGAGAGAGAGAGAGAGAGAGAGAGAGAGAGATTCTGGCTCCGAATCCACTGTTTACATATCATTAGGGGTCGTTCAACGGACCATTAATATATTTCTGTAATATGATCTCTCTCCTGTTCTCTTTGCTTTTCTCTTTCTCTTCTCTCTTCCAGGGGATGAAGAAAAGATGTGGAAACTTCCCATAAAAAAGCAGTTTAATGGGAATGTCACTTCCAGCCGGACGATTTCGAACTTCTTAGATATTTTTTTCCTGAGATTACGATATATATATGAGGGTGTCCCTACCATGGTCAGGTAGGATGCACAGACCTGAGTTAGATTAGATTAGGTTTGGATGTTGGCTTCTATTTTTCTATTTTTCACAGGGATTTGTTTTAACCCAAATAAAAAAATTAAAAAAAATTCTCCAATACTCGCAATTACTATCAGACATGACATCGAAATTTAATGATCCTTCCAAGCATTTCTGATAGATAAGATGTCAAATTCTTTAAAATTACCTGTACTTGATTTAAAAGCAACATTTAATACCCGGACATAATTATATATCAATTTTATTGATCTGCCAATCAAAACCAAGGACACCAAAATCTATATCTGCCAAGATGTCGTCGCGTGTCAAGCGCCCCCCTCCCCCCAACCCCACCTCTACCTCTCCCTCCACACCCTTCTCACTCGACCAGTTCCCCCAAAGACCACAAATCATAAACTAATCCCAAATGGCATCGTGGAAACACATTGGGGCTTCCAGACACATCTCAGTAACTGTCCCCTGAAGACTTGGAGGATAATCAGGTCTATTTCGAACGTCACAAGTTGAGAAAACCAACAACAAGTGTTTGGGATAAGTTTGGAGTCCCAGGTTGCTTGACTGTCCAACTCTCTGAGGTGGCTGGATAGCTTGGTGGGTGTGGTTCTGTGGCTGGAGGAGCTGGAACAACCTGTATTTTTGAAGCATTTATTCATCAGTGTATGTGTGGGAATACGAACATGGCTGACTATTAATTATACCAGAATACACGTAAGTAATAAAAACTAGGAAAAAGGGGCCTACTATGAGAGGGGCTGGGCCCGGGCTGGATGAGGGCAAATCTAAGGGTGGAATTCACAGCCGCTGACTAAAGTTATTACACACGCCAGAAATAAATACATGTGGAAACACCCTCCACTTAACGACAACAATTCGTAAGGTGGAAGAGCCAAAAGAGGGCAAAATATGATAAGAAAGGGGCCACAAAATAAATGAAAGATGAATTTGGAATAGAGAGACACAAACGAAAGGAGCTAAAAAGAAACTAACTATAACAAAGAAGGTAACAAACTAAGAAAAACATAAAAAATATAATTCATAAACAGCAGCTACTCCCTTCTGTTGTGAACTATTGGTGAGAAATATGAAAGGCGTAGGGATGTTTTGGATAATATTTGCAAATATTAGGCTCTAATTTATATTAGAATCACAACAAAATTAAGAGCGTGAAATGAGGACCCTTTTAGTTGGACGATATAGGACTTTTGAAATCACCGGGATATGATTAGCCATTGGCAAATGTCGCTTTGAGCAACGACATCAATACGGAAAGTTGTCAAAGGGAGACGATTGTTCTCTCCCTTTCACCTCTTCCCGTCTCAGTCCATTCTGTGGGGCAGTTTTTATCTAGCGTTTTATCAATGTTCAACCTTTCACTTCCTTTCTCGGTCTTTTTTCTCGCCAAACCATTTCCACATTCTCTCTCTCTCTCTCTCTCTCTCTCTCTCTCTCTCTCTCTCTCTCTCTCTCTCACACAAACAACGATAGCCAATCCTGACAATCTGACATTACAGCCTCATTGAAAACCAAATTTTCCCTTTGATCAGCAGAGCCGTCAAGCACAGATGAATGCATAATTAATACTTACATGTATCTATCACTTTGTGACAGTTACGCCAGTTTACGTTACGCTTCGAACAGCAGTTCTTTGACGTTCGATAAAGCGGAAAGCGCAGGCTGGGTTTAAATTTTAATATAGTCATGTGAATAATCTTCCTTAAGGCAACGATGAAGCGGATTAAAACAATTAACAGAAACAACGGCGTCTTAGGAGTGACCCCAGGGATCACCTGAGGGCATATCTCTCACTATGTATTTCGTCAATGAAACACCTCCTGTCATTCACTGCTTGATAAGGGTGGAAGTGAGTCCACCGAAAGAGAGTCCTTAGCTTTAAACTTGAGAGTTTTAATGGGCCTTTTATACTTCGAGACGTATCCTGTTTTAACAGAGGAATATATATATATATATATATATATATATATATATATATATATATATATATAATATAATATATATACACACACACACACACACACACACACACACACATATATATATATATATGTATATATCTTATATATATATATATATATATAGATATATATATTATATATAATCGACTTAAGCCACTTCCCATAACAGTGAGCTAGAGAAAAACAGCACAGGATTCACTACCACATGCATACTTTAACTGTCGAAGGTTGAACCCTCTCAGCTTAATATTTCTATAATATAAACCTCCATATATATCTTCCTATTATCTCAACACCACCAAACAATCTGAAAGCAAAGTGACCCACCCTTTCAACAACGACAACGTTTTTACAACTTTATCATATGTGAGTATTTCTCACACTTTCAGTTCTTATGTCACATTTATCACAAAAGCGTTCATTTCAATAGGTACACCTTTTTTTTATCATTTGTGTTATTCAGTATTCACACAACACTTCTATAAAGGAGAGTTAATTCAACATTCCCTTCATATTTCATTTATTCTAAGACACCTAGTCTCTTATCCTGCCACCATCGTATTTCTTTCACCGCCCATCAACATTCTTTGCTTCATCTTTCTGGTTTCCATTTCCCTTCAAAGGAAAGGACTCGAAGTACACTTGGCTTCCTTAAGACAGGCATCACTTTAAGACCTCTTTCTCTTCTGAACTATTTCAAGTTAAAACCAGGCATGTGCCTATCCATTGTCGAATTCAAGCAAATTTTCATATCCCAGAGTCGAACTCACATTCCATCATACAATATAGCATTTATATTTTGTTTACGCCAACGCTTTCTCTCTCTCTCTCTCTCTCTCTCTCTCTCTCTCTCTCTCTCTCTCTCTCTCTCCTTGAAAATTATATTGCTGGAATGGCACCAACATTCCATGTAAGTAAAACTTGAATGAAGGGATAAATAAACGGAACCTATGTTTTCATATTATAAAACCTTCATAAACAATTGAAACCATTGCAGCTTCAGGTAGACCATTGGTTAATCAAAAAAATGTTAAACTTAATACTATTCATGTTTACACACACACACACACCAGCGTATACATTTAGGGAATTAACAAATTTAACAAATCAAAAGCTGAAATATATAAAAGACACCTTCACAATCTTAAGTCCTTCCGTCTCACCTCAGCCAGAGCTCTCAGGGAAACCACAGACCGTGAATTCCCAAAGAAGAATTCATCACACCTGACGCCTCCGTATTCATGACAACCTTCCAAAGGCACTACTGTAATTAAGGGGTCATTAGCGCCGTAGTTTATTACGGACAGTAATCAAGCCTTGAATTTAGGAAGCAGATTTAAGGGTAATGAGGCTTATCTCTAAATGATATTCAACCTCTTATCCCTGATTCCTTGGAGCACCATTTTTGGGAAGATGCGAAGGCACTGTGGAGCATCGGCGGCCTCATTCTTGAAATTACTTTCACAAATTCTAAGATGTTCAAACATAATGCAACCATCCCACATGAATAAATGAGCAAATTCATTAGACATAAAATTACACAGACGACAGTGAGTGTATAAGAGCAAATAATAACACAATCATTACTCATGAATTCCTTGCACCGCCTTATCGCCAAGGGCCAAGAGTAATTACGGAAAGGCTTATCCAGGATAAACGTCAGCAATGAATTTGGGAGACTGTTCAGAGGCATGTATGGTACTGAGCAGCAGCTCAATCGTTGCTGCTCAGTACCATATATTTTAATTTGACCTTGATTTAAATACATTTTTGGGGTAATTTCCTTTGCATGCATCAGTTTATAAACTAGATGCCATAGTGATTCGTTCAGTGGTTAATGATGCTAAATTTAAGGCCATAGTTCAGGGAGGAAAATTCGAAGGCATGAAGGTATCCTATAGAATTCCTGTAAAATTTCACCTTAGAAAGTAAAGGATTTAGTATGAGGAATGTATAAAACATGAAAATAGAAGGAAATAGAAAGTAGAATATATAGTGGAAGATCAAAGAAAAAAACTGAGAAACATGGAGGAATTCTCCTACATTGCCATGAAGGCTGATTGCCTCGTTCTTTCTGCGTCTTTCGACACGAAGAGAAGAGAGCGCCAGATTTCTTTCTCTCTCTCTCTCTCTCTCTCTCTCTCTCTCTCTCTCTCTCTCTCTCTATCTATCTATATATATATATATATATATATATATATATATATATATATATATATATATATATATACTATATATATATATATACATATATATATATATATATATATATATATATATATATATATATATATATATATATATATCAGTCCATATTCTCCCCCTCCCCTCCCACAGGTTCAAATATTCTTATCCTATTACACATTTATGCAGTATATTCTGGAAGACTTCTACGTCCAACTTATTTTTAACTGAAAAAATTCAATGTCCAAGAAACCAAAATCGAGTTAAAAGTAAATTTATTGATCTAGAAAAATATCAAATAAATCCAAAATGGCAAATAGAACGCTTCAGTTGCTGATTAAGTGAAGGTAACTACAGATCGTCACTGAAATCGCCTTCTTGCTGGAATGATTTGCGTCTTTTTTCTTGTCCTTTAGAAGAACTGAACTGGTCCCCCTACTCATGTAGTCGACATGTAGTCGGAGGTCTGAGTTGCTGAGCCCTACAATTATTATTATAATTATTATTATTATTATTATTATTATTATTATTATTATTATTATTATTATTATTATTTGCTTTTTTTATAAAAAACCAAAACCCGTTCATCCAACTCATCACAGTTTTTGAACAGACATGACTTTCATCCATTCTTGGATGCCCTCTTGAGTCAACCTATTAATAGTTCAGATGCCGTGTACGCAAGGCTTCGTTATAAAATCTGAATATAAAAAATAAGCAATATACAATTAAAATAAATAAAAGGAATAAAACTAACTAATCAATTATAAAAATTGTAATAACCTAAACCACTCCAAATTTTAGAGAAAAACTGAAGCCATTAAAAGGCGATGCAGGAAACTTCCCTTCCAGTTTCCCAGGCTTAAGCAACATTAAAGTAATTCTTGTTCAGATTTAAGAGATCATTATTCTGGGAAAGAGGGAGATGGTTCACTTTCCATGGAAAGATTTACATCACGGGGATAGAGGCTCATCTATGTAGCCTATCTATCTAACTATCTTTCCTTCTATCGTTCCATCGGTATACATACTCAGCACAAAACGTTTGCCTAAATATTTGGTTCTATTAAAGCCTAACTAGGATCTGTAAATTTTTTTTAGTAAGAGAAAAAAAAAACTCGGTAGCGAAGCTTAAAGATTCTTCCTCCATAAATGAGAAATGATAATAAATTTTTTCTTATTAGGGAAAACGCCAGAAAGAGCTAAAAGTACTGGAGGAAATGCGGCAGCTATCAATGACTTTTCTTTGAAGCCTTCCCCTTCTGAGGAAAATGGCCTAATGCTAAATCTCTCTCTCTCTCTCACACACACACACATATATATATATATGTGTGTGTGTGTGTATTTATATATACATGTGCTTACATTCATATAAACTGCCTCCTGAAAATAACTTTATTAGACCCCACCACATATCAATCTTTGTTCTACACCGCATCAGTCCGAAGCGCAAATGTTCGCGAATTCAAAGAGAGAGAGAGATCTGTTTGTTCGCGTGCAAAGGCAGCCAGAGGAATCAGTCAGCTTTAACATGAAACGAATCTTTTTTTATTATTATTATTATTTTTTTACCCCAGCTTTAACGAGGTTAGTACGAGAGAGGGAAAGGAATGCCGACAAAAAAAACTGTTTGGTGTTCACTTGTTGGCTGCCGTCCTTTGTGTGGCAGGATTCTGTGGGATTTTTGCACAGTGCCTTTCATGGTGAGGAAAATGGGGGCACACCACAAAGAGAGAGAGAGAGAGAGAGAGAGATTAATAATAACGTAATTGAAAGTTCGCTCTTCCAACACATTTTCCTCCTAAGACAAGAAGAGTCTAGATAATTCACTAGAATCACTTCACACTTTCCTTTGCTGATTACTCGACTCTCAGACTTTTGAACTGTAACAACTTCTTCCATGAGAGAGAGAGAGAGAGAGAGAGAGAGAGAGAGAGAGTACATGCACGTTCTCAAAGCACAAAATGATATAACAATCCAGTCCACAATCCTGCAAAACGTCAATCTTTGCCAAATTTCTGCAACTTCCCAAAGCACCAGCTGTAGGGCCTAGGAAACATTTTCCCTCCCTAAAAAGGTTTTTGGCTTGCAGTTGCAAATACGAATTTGCCAATAACATTAAGTATAAAAGCCTGATGGAAGCTTTTAAATATGCGAGACTATGCGGAGAGGATATTTTTTATATGTGCAAGTCACGCTAATGCTTCTCAGGTGATATTTATCAGTGACCCATATGATCTCCCTGTGAACATAAAAGACTGTGAGCATGACAGACGGACAGGCATCGCAATGGATGGCAATGTCTACATGAAAAGGGACATTAAATTGTCTTCACCTCAAGAATTCAACCGTCTCTTTCAAAATCCTCAAAACAAGATAAGGCTTCAACAGTTCTTGATGAAAGAATTTCGACAGCATTCTCAGCAGAAACCAAATGTGCTCTTTTTATAATCCTTACAAAACAAATGTTGGAACTTAGGTGTTGATACTGATGACGTTAGAGTTCCAGCCCTTGAATGTCTTCATACAGAAGCCGACATCATTATCTTTTACATCTATTCTAAACTGAGACTTGAAGGTTCAACAGCTCCAGTAATAAATAATAATAGATGCTGAGGACACAGGCGCCGTAGTGTTGTCGTCCTATGTTTCACACCATGTTGATGGTACCCTTGGCATAAAAAAGCAACAAGCAACATATGACTGCTCCCCAATTTGTCCTGAGGATGTTAATCCTGTCATTATTGCTTTGCACATCTTCACAGGATCAGATGCAGCTGCAGTATTTTTTGGTCATGGAAAGAGGGCTGAATATGACAACATAGTGAAATCAAGACAACCAGACAGTTTCTACAAACACTTGGGTCAAGCCTTTCAGTCTTTCCCAACAGACGGCTCCCCCCTTCTAAGTATCCATGACAGAGGTTCACCATTCAATTTGTGAATAATGACAAGTCAAGAAAAAACTCTAGGAGAAGCTCGTGCTTCAAAATGGAAAATGATGAAACGTAAGTCAACACTTCCGATCCCTCCACATCAAGACTCACTCCAACTTTAGATTACTCGAGCAAACTATCAGATGTTTGTTATGAAGAACTTTTCTCAACCATTACTAAACTGTTCCCGATCAGAGCATGGCTGGATCTTAAATGCTGGAAAATGCCTACCTCTCCGCAACACCAAGTCAGCTCTTCCAGAAGGACTACATCTTATAGATTCACTAGCCAAGGACATAGGCACAGAAACATTAACAGATTCTGATTCATTTGGTTCAGACGCAGATGAACTTGATGACTGACTCTTTCGGAAATATCTATATATATATATATATATATATATATATATATATATATATATATATATATATATATATATATATATATATATATATATATATATATGATATATATATATATATATATATATATATATATATATATATATATATATATATATATATATATATATATATGATATATGATATATATATATATATATATATATATATATATATATATAATATATATATATCATATATATATGATATATATATATATATATATATATATATATATATATATGATATATACTATATCTATATATATATATATATATATATATATATATATATATATATATATATATATATATATATAGATATAATATATATATATATATATATATATATATATATATATAATATTACATTCTTCAGCCGCTGACGCATAAATTATACATTTGTATTTAGAGAATTCAGTATATGCTGGTAGAAATATTAATGCAATGCATTAATGACTTAACATATCTTTACTTTTTTTTTTTACGGAATGTCAGTTATTCATGCTCACACAATGAGTTGTACTTATGCAATGACAACTAGCATATAAATGGCGGCCATATTGGACTTATTCACCTTTTATCAATTATGATTGATATAATTTTAAACAAATGCTATGAAATAAATGTCTAACTTGTTCTGAGTGCAAATACACTGAAGTGGAAGTACACACCACTGCTGATTGTCAACATAAACTGATAAATGAATGGTCTAAGAGAACTTGACGGCCATCTTGGATTTTGCCACTTTACGGAATTTGCCCAAGGTTCTGGGAGGGTCACCCCCCCCCCCCCCCCCCCCCCCCCCCTCCCCTAATGTTGCAGTGTATTAGCACAGGGTGTCAAAAGTATCACTGAAAGTTTGTCCCCAGATAGTGGTCAAGGATCCTATATATATTATATATGTATATATATATATATATATATATATATATATATATAATATATATATATATATATATATATATATATATATATATGTATATATATATATATATATATATAATATATATATATATACATTATATATATATAATATATATATACTATATATATATATAAAGCATGAGTGAATACACAGTTCTATATAATGAAAGCAAAGAAAACTAACTAATCAGGGGGGTTGAAATCACGGGATTGGGGCAAAAGCCTTTCATGCTTGACAATTCCCCCCAACCCCCTTTAATGCTCTCATCTCCTAATTTGAGGAAAACTTCCGCCAAATGGAAGTAAAAATGGACACATAATCTAACCTACCGTTTTTACTTTAAATTCGATGCAATTGTTTTAAATCACCGCATGCAAATTTGTTCCATATCATGGCAGCTTGTATTCTAGATACGGTAGTGATTTGAAAATTTGAAATACAAGCATGAATAGTTACTCTGTGTGTGTGTGTGTGTGTTTTGTTATTCTTTTCTTCTTCCTAATGATGAGCTGACGAAACAGAAATAAAACAACAAAAGAAAATGAATTAAGAAAACAAATGGAAAACAAAAATGAGGCAAAGAAAAGCTCTTATTATTCAGATGCACAAATATTTAAATGTCAAAATGAGAATGAGAGGAAAAAGTATTTCTCCCCAAAACGTTTCCGGATTCATTATAGACTTTTAGACAAAAATGGCTGGAATATTGTAATAACAAGTCAAATGTGTAAAGGTAATAAAAATAAAATGAAAATGCTAAACACTTATTTGAAAGAACTGCAGAAAGGATTACAGAATTATTTGAAACCCGACGGAATATTTTTTTTTCTAACATGCGACGAATAAAAGAAATGTACTTTTTTTAAAACTTCCTTTTTGCTTTCAGGACACCGAGAAAATTGTAAACAAAACGTTCGCAACGTCAGGGGAGTTACAGGGAGTCAGCAAATAAACGTTTCTCTTTTTCGTTTTTCCTCTCGTTAATTTAAGGGAACAGCTATTTTCTTTTCTTTTTTATATTGACACAGATTATCTTGTGTTTTTACACCCGAGGGTAAATAAAAAGTTTAATTTTTATTTTCATATTGCGTCGTCTTCCATATTTTTATTATTTTAGGCATATAAAAAAACTATCTTCTATTTACTTAAAATTTAGTTGTTTACGAAAATATTTAGCCATTCGTAAATACTGAGAGAGAGAGAGAGAGAGAGAGAGAGAGAGAGAGAGAGAGAGAGAGAGAGAGAGAGGAGGGGGCAGGGTTTACCTGTAGATATATTTCTATCCTCCTGAGATGGGAATTACCTCACCGAGGTCCTCCTCCATGTAGATTCGAACATTATTCGTCAGTTGTTGAAAGTGGTGGTATAACAACTTGGCTCATCTGCAAGAGTGTTCATAATAAAATACCTTGTTTATTACCAGTTGAGTGAACTGGTCCATTAGAGATGGTTGAAGTACAGTGAGGGCGACAGTTGTTCCATAGTTTAGGCTTTCTTGGATGGATGATGATACAGAGTATCTTGTGGTATAGCGCATGAAACACATTCTGGGACTTTGGTGGAGAGAGAGAGAGAGAGAGTTGTAGGGTTCCTTGTCGTTAATCTAAATCTTGGGAAGAAAATGTTAACTGTACAAGTCTGAGAGTGCGTGTGTTTGTGTGTAAATACAACGCCAACATGCAACTGACCCCTCAACTTCCCAAATCTCGTAATTACGTTTTCCACAGGAAACCTTGAGTCCGACTTTAAGGAATCTAATTATGAAACCTTCCTTAGCATCAGGTTAGTTTTGAACTTACCACCCACGCCCTCATGAAGGAAAGAATCTATTTCAGCTCAAACTGGATGCATTTCACTTGACCTAATACATTAGCCAGATCCATGACAATAGAACACCTAACACACACACACACACAGAGAGAGAGAGAGAGAGAGAGAGTGCACTGATCTGCATTATAAGAAAAGGAATTATGTATTCCTGAAATGAAAGTCCCATAACTTTCTTTCGTATCGTTTAACCTCTCGACCTCAACACCGCAACCGCCAACTGCGCCCCCCCCCCCCCCCCCACCTGGCCTTCTATTCCGTCCCACCTACGGAAAAAAGGGAAACACCTCCATATCAGCCTCAGACCACCCACTCCCAAACCCTCCAAAGGGAGCAACGAATTAATGGTCACAGAAAGTTTGAAATAAAATGGAAAGCCCGACACACTCCTATTTGTCCTTCGCTCAGAGGAGGCAAAAGAAACGTTGGAATGAGGGCGCTTGGTAAAGACTCACGGGTCATGCAAGGTCACAACACCCGCCTACTCATCTGCACTTCTCTCTAGTTCAATTCTCTCTCCTCTCTGGTGACACATGAAAACCAGCACGCCCACCTACTCACTCACGCACACGTACACACTTACATACACACTAATAAATATATATATATATATAATATATATATATATATATTATATATATATATATATATAATATAAATATATATAATCGTAGATGAAGTAAAATATCGAAAAATTAGGGAAAAGCAGCAACAAGGTTCAAACAAAGTATAGAATCTATAAAACAGTAAAATATGAAAATGTAAACTTGATCAAAACATTACTAAGCAAGAATTACATCTCGCTCTCTTTCACCTGACCTAACATGTGCAGAAATCCAATTTCTTGCTGACATCCTTCTTTTTAGCTGTTTTCACTATAGTAAAATAGTAGTGAATGATTTCTTTCTCATATGGGCTTGGGCTAGTTACTTAAATCTTACTTAATTCATTGAGCAAATGTTTCGTACTCAACTTAAACATAAAGTGTTATGGACGATCATGTGACTCGGCTCTGCGACCTTAGAAGCCAGCAAATGATCTTCTGTCTTCTTTCCTCAACTGATTCCCTTCCGGACTCCTGTTGCCTATCAATCACTCGCGAGATTGGATCTATTTTATCCTGCATAGGTTCAAGAAGAGCTTAGTGTCTTGGGGGCAGGGGCGAGACAGGGGGGGCCGGGGTCGAAGAGCGTTTACGGAAATCGAGAGACATGATTTGTCGAGTTGACTGATGCTGAGAGAAACAGTGATTTCTCTCTCTCTCTCTCTCTCTCTCTCTCTCTCTCTCTCTCTCTCTCTCTCTCTCTCTCTCTCATTTTTTCAATATTACTCTTTCGCTCATTCTTCCACCATTTAATCAAACTCTCTGCCTAACAGAATAGAATACCTTTAAAGTAATATCAAAGTAATTTCTATGTACAAAGATCAACTCACACCAATGAAACTTTCTCAATGGCAAGTAATCTCTCTCTCGATTAAAAGAGAAACGCATCCCAACGAAGAGATCAGTTCAGAGAGATCACGAAGAAGGCGCCGTCACAAAGACGAGACATCTCGCGGGAGAAGAGTCCCAGGAGAGAGACGCCTTATTTCTTCAACTTCTAGAGGAAATTAAGAAGCAAATTCTAACTTGACCCTGAATGGCGACACTGAATAAAGCCTTTATTTCTTCTCAGAAGTGTTTGACGCCTCAGGGATCTGATTCTTAACGTCCTCCTTTGTAGGACAATAGAAACCCCAAAAATGATGGGCGCTTAAGATGCATTTAATTTTTACACCTTTTCATGGGTGATGCCCTTTTCAAATGGGATAAGGTTTGAGTCACAGTTGCCTATACTCATGGCATCTATGATATTCAGCCAAAATAGTTATTAGAAAAACCAGGAGGAAATGGAACTTAATAATAAAAAAAGGCAAAATTTTTGTTAGATTAACATGCAAACACTGCCTCCTGCTCTCAAGAACAGTCTGTACAGACACAATACAAAACTGTTATTATGGTCATATTTAAGTGAGGCTTAATTAAAGGCCAGAAGGTGGCCAGTGCTCAATGTGTGCGAAATCTCTTTTATTTTAGGCCTCATGTGTTTAATTTTTTGTAAATGATCTTACTCCAAGCTCGAAATTTTGGGTCCCAATTTCAAAATTGGCTTAAAGGGAAATGGCCGTACTTCCTGAAATGCCAACATCGTTCGAATCCTTGCCTTTGAGAGTACTCTCCATCGGGACAAATATTACCTGGGCGCATTTTATTTTAGAGACTAGTTTGACTTTATTTTCCGCAGAAGGGCCCATTCTTTCTCCCTAAGTCCACCCTACCCTCTCCTCACTTACTGAAGTTAGTCCAGTATCAAAAGGTGGTTGCCAATTTCTCTCTCTCTCTCTCTCTCTCTCTCTCTGGGTGTGTATGTGAGTATGAATTCAAATCGGCTGATATGGTTTCCTTTAATTAATCTAATTTTGTGAGAGGGGGGATGGGTGGCTGGGGGTTGTGGGACTGAAATGGAATCATCTTGATATGAATACTGAAAGACATGTAATTTGTTGAGTGTGCTTTTCCGAGTTGAAATTAACTATCAGCAAATAAGATATAAATGTTGGTTTCGATTCTGCTTTACACAATCCTTTTGAATTCATATTTGTGTACTAAAACCAAGTCAAAATAATAATAATAATAATAATAATAATAATAATAATAATAATAATATATAATAATAATAAGAATAATAAATAACTTTTTTGGCAAAACAAGATCACTCAAAATAAGTATAACGCCTGCAAAAGTTGTTAAGAAAAGGTACACCACCAAATGAC
>NC_061105.1:22353146-22383237 GCF_015104395.2 Macrobrachium nipponense | reverse complement strand
CACCACCAAATGACATGCATACAAAAACAAATATTACCTTTCAGAGATACAAACCCCATCTGACACTGGTGGAAGACACACTGGTCAAAAAGACACCCTGACTCCTCCAGACTTCTACAGAAAGCACCTTGAGCAGGTCCCCTCGGATAACCAGGGTCCATGGGATCCACAATGAAGCCAGCAAAAAGGCCCTATTGATGAAACAGGGCCTTTGGGCTTCTCTGGGAAGCACCAGAGGACCCTGGCAACACCTGGACCAAAGATTCCCTCCGGAATCCCCGGAGGACAGGTTCTATTCAAAACACGATTTGTTATTTACCAGTCAATATCATACCAATTCATCACCAACAATCTATCTGCATCACTTCCAGTCACTTCCTGTTCCTAATCAAAAAAACCATTTCCTTTTAATGAAGTCATTTCCGACATCGGTTGCTTTGCAGCCCCTTCCGAAATGAAGCGCAATTTCGTAATTCCGAGAAGCAAACTCCACTTTCTTTGTTCCTTTCTTTGTCTCCTTTCAGTCCATTTCCTTGATTAGTCTAGAAATATCCAGCTCTGTCCTTTCCCAGTTGCAATACCTATTTATATTAATGCAACAAAGGTTCCAAAGCTTAATTAACAACATTATAATGAATAAACAAATCTTCAATAAAGGATACGATACTATTCAGAATCACAAATTCGCGAGGAACTCCCCGAAGGTCCCACTAACCTAATATGTACAGTAAAATCCATGAAAACAAAATAAGGTGATAAGTAATACCGCAGGGAGAAATTGGAAGAGAACTAGAAAACAACAATAAAGAGCAATTTCTGTCAGTTAATTATAAACAAATTTTTTTGAAGCGAACTTTGCTAAGACAGGGAAAGGGAAAAGACAACATTGGTTAATAAGGGAAACGAGAGACTATTTAATTTTATGTTTTTATCTTTCGTTTTCATATTTCTTTTACGCAAAGGCCACTCTGACGAGGTACTTGCATCAAGGCCCTTACATTGCTCAGACCTGAAGGGAAAGGGTGAGAAGGAGAGGGAAGTTCCAATGAAAGTGTACCTGCCCTTGAAAGGAGCTTCAAATATGTCGAAAGGAAGGAGCCAACTGAGCATCCTGGAGATTCCAGAAAAGCCAAACTTTGGATATGAAACACTCAAGTGTCAATCGATTCGTTTGGTGCTTCATACCACCGGTTCCCGAGACACTGAACTCTCGCCTCTGCTCTTTTAGAATCCAAACCAAGAACCCTTCTACAGATTTCCTTGAGGTTTATTTCCCAAGATTTCCCTCCCTTTACAATCGTCTCAGATAGGTCTGGGCCAGATAAAGACATGAGGTTACTTGCTCCATCAGCCTCATTACTGATAAAATACAATCCATAATCTCTTGTAAATGTGCTGATAACATAATCTGACTACAGATTGCTCAACAAATGACAATTTTTTTCAATATCAGACATTATTTACTCACCAGCTATATGCAAACACAACATCAGAGCGCTCCGAATCATTTTCATGTGAGGGTTTGAAATTATTAGTAATAAATAGTAGTAATCAGTCTCTCTCTCTCTCTCTCTCTCTCTCTCTCTCTCTCTCTCTCTCTCTCTCTCTCTCTCTCTCTCTCTCAAAAAGCAGCTGGATGAATTGTTAATCACATTGAAAGGAGCTAATTACTGGACTGAATTTAATCAAGTGGTGCGAATAACCTTCCGGTACATACATTATGATTCTGTTAACGGAATCATAATTACAACAGCAACAACAAGAATTATAATAACGGTGAATAACATATTTAAATAATAATGTACAGAAAATGGCATCTATAATAATATAGTAATAACAAATTGATTAATGGTTAACTGGAATCAAATAAGTTTGTCACTTTTATCTGCTGAAGCTAACAAATAAGAACTCAGCATTGACAAGGTATACCCTGCGATAAGTATGATTCCAGGAAAGAGCAATTTTGTCTTTAATAAACAAGGGTTCCAGCAGGCATCATCCGTCCCTAAGGAACAATTTGTCAAGGTTTGTCAAAAGCTAATCAAATGCAGCGGAATTTGCCAAATTGAACTTCTCAGTTTAAGGAAAAGGACTCATTACGAGGCTTGGTAGCTGTCGGTTGAGAGAGAGAGAGAGAGAGAGAGAGAGAGAGAGAGAGAGAGAGAGAGAGAGAGAGAGAGAGAGGCAAAATACCCATATCCATAGAGCATCATCAATTACCCAGATGAATTAACTACTCTGCTTTCTTCATTATTTCACTTCAAGTCACTTCATTACAAAGATTAAAAACAACAGTAGCGATTCCTTTCCTGTCAAATTCGAGTTTTCTTTTTAATGAGGCCTCAAAAAATAAAGAACAAAACCCCATTCACAGAAATAAAAGACACGGATGCCATTCAAATGCTACAGTCATCATCCAACTGATGGATGAAGGATAAAGAGAAAAGGAAAAACCTCTAATATCCACAGACACCTCACGCCAACACAAAGGCCTCACTAGCAACAGACCAATTCCTCCTGTACAAACTGAGCGATTCAGCCTCATTCCGGTGACGCGCATTGAATATCAAGGCCTTTTATTTCTCCACTTTCTATCGTCTCTTGTCTCCCACATCCCGTTCCTCCAATATCTGGCCTGCCTCTCCTCCCACCTCTGGATACCAATGATTCTGACTAAGCCGTAACTGTATTATTTTCCGTGCACCTTGAAACAGGGCAAAAATAATGTATATGAGATTATCTAGTATTGTTCCTTCCTTCTCATCTCCACAAGATAACATACAAGAAAAACAAAATAAATGATCAAAAGAAACCTCCGTTCGGGGTAATATTTGAGGAATGAATTACAAATCAGCATCAAGGGTCATTTCATCGTTTGAGACTGATCTTCAAATGAAGTTCACCGTCTGATGCCTCTTCCCTTGGGTGGGAGAGAAAGGCACTGGTGAGCTCCACTAATTCTTGATACACTAAAAGGAGTTTTCCATCTGTATGATACATGCAGTGAAAGCTATAGAACTATAAAAAATATATAAATGTTTATGTACATATCAGCAACATTCCTAGGTAACCCTACGCAAATTTATGAATTGAGAAATTACTTATGTGATAGCATCTACATAAATGGTGAAATAACCAATACTCATGTATGCTCCGTAATCGTCTAACCGGTCAAGGTAATAATTACGAGGTCATTAGGAGAACGTTTGCCTTGGGATAGGTGTCAGCAATCAATTTCGGAAACAGCTCTGGGCCAATTTCATTGCGCAAGATTATTCCTCAGGGTCGGTTAATGGTCTCGCTTATTGCAACCCTTGAGACCTCCCTCTCGACTGGGAGGAATTCCCACCTCTTCCTTGACTGAGAAAACTACAAACTAATCCTTTCATCTCCCATCTTGAGAAAAAAAAAATTTTCAACCGACATTTTGTGATAAAAAAAAGAAAGGAAAAAAACCTGTAAACTCCATCTTAGGAGAAAAAATGAAATTTTTGCCATTTCAATCTTGTGAGTGAAATGAATCGAGGCAATAAAAATCATATAAAATATCGTTTAACTCCAACCTGGGAGAGAAAATTCACCGCAATCTCTGTCTCGGGAGAAAATTCTTTAATCTCAATCAGGGTGAGAAACGTCCCTGGAATCTCTCACCTAGAAAGAAATAAAGTCATTGATAATAATCATCATCTTGGTGAAGACAGCTAGAACTGTAGCCCATCTGCAACATCCTCTTAATTCAGAAAAATAATCCTTAACACTTCCAGCTGAGGAAGAGGAAATTCATGCATCTTCTCTATTGGAGGAAACACTACATGTCCCTGACAGAGAAGGAAGAAACGTCGTGACCTCCATCTTAGTGATAGACAACTCCCTCCGACCTCACTGTTAAGAGTAAAAACTCCAAGAGTCTTCACATTAGGGAAAATTAAAATATTTTGCAACCTCTGTACTTGCGAGTGATAAACCTTCGTGACTTCCTCCTACTGGGAATATAAAAAAACACTCCACTCTCTGCCATCTTAGAAATGGTGAATAAAATGGAAATGGAAAATTAAGGTTTAATTACTGACATCTTATATATCACTGAGAGCTCTCCTTTGTAAGATAATAACGCCATTCGAAATGCTCAGTTAAAATTATTACTGAAGTTACAATAACAAATGTTTTATTTATTAATATATTTTTTTTAGTGCGATTCGTGATACGTTGCCCAAGATCCTCTTAAGATTCTTAAGCTTTACAAGGGCATTTATTACTAATGTTATTAACGATCACAATAACAGAACAGTCCAAAAATAATTATAAAATAAAAATAACAAGTTTTTGCAGCTTGTTCCCTGAAGCCATTAATAAAAGCTGCCAAAATAAAAAAAACCTATTTATTGGTTTTTGCTCTCATCCCACACACAAACCCCAGACATGTTATCAGCAGTCCTTTAATTCCAAGAGCATTCCCATCATTGGAATTAATTTGCTTTCCCATTCTCGGTTTTTTTTATCTGAATTTTAAGCACTTATTCATGTGTACACACACATTACTTTATATATATATATATATATATATATATATATATATATATATATATATATATATAATATATATATTTTTTTTTTCTTTTTCTTTTCCGATCTACAAATGGCCTTTAATATCTAATTCGCTCTACCTCGGAATTAATATATTTTCATATATGTAAACTGAAGGGGAATTTTTTAGTTGAAAATAATTTCGTCCTCACGTGGGTTGGAACCACCGTCCAGCGGACATAGATGAAATCTGGACTTCGGTGATGTTATCGATTCAGCTAACAAGTGAAGTTATAAGTTTAAATCAACTCCGACCTTACGAATCACCGTCGAACTCGGGTATTCGTAATAAGAATCGATATCCAACACCCTCTACCATGTTAACAAATTCGAACGTTTGCCGCACGTAACCACATTATGAATAATTATCGCATCAACGAATAATTTATATGAATCACGGTGATGTGATAATTATTCATATATATATATATATATATATATATATATATATATATATATATATATATATATATGCCAATCTTCCAAACAAGCAATACGTATCCCAAAATCCTGGCTAGGCTCCTTTGACGTCGAGGCAGAATGGAATTCTCCCAGTTTCCGTGCTATGGAAATGCTGATGGAATATTGGTCTCACGCCCGGCTCATACATTGTTCCTCTCAAGGGAAACAAATTTACTATGGCCCCTCTCATTTCTGTTATTCAGTGTTAATATATATATATATATATATATATATATATATATATATATATATATATATATATATATATATATATATATATATATATATATATATATATATATAATATATATATATATATATATATATATATATTACCACTTACTGAATAACAGTAAGTATATATATATATATATATATATATATATATATATATATATATATATATATATATATATATATATATATATATATTAACACTTACTGAATAACAGAAATGAGAGGGGCCATAGTAAATTTGTTTCCCTTGAGAGGAACAATGTATGAGCCGGGCGTGAGACCAATATTCCATCAGCATTTCCATAGCCACGGAAACTGGGAGAATTCCATTCTGCCTCGACGTCAAAGGAGCCTAGCCAGGATTTTGGGATACGTATTGCTTGTTTGGAAGATTGGCATCACGGGAGGAAACGCAACACGCCGGGTTCGGGTAGCCTCCTTGTGATGAATAGCGTGTAAATGAATTCGCCATACAATGCAAGAATGCTAGTACGAGAGGAAATAAATTCTTTCCCTTCTTCGTACCGAAGGAGTGAATCAACTCCTAAGTATTAAAGGGGTTTTCATCATCAATTTCCTATTGCAGAATTCAAGGCTTTCACGACAAGGTACTTAGAAACAGAGATGTTAAGATATCCTTGTCTGATAAAATACATAGTTCTAACGAATGTGAACACAAAACTAAAACCTGGAACAAATATGCCACTAAAATATTTTCTATTTCTTTTTTATTCCTTTCAAGTAGTCTAAAGAAGAGATAACTGGAGGAATATTCAGCTGTAAAGTTTACTCAACTGAAAATGCTCACAAAAAGGCCCGAACTCCATCGCCAATTCCCCCATCCACGAAATAAAAGTTCAGCGTTTACGAGTCACGATGTCAAAAATGAAATTGGGATTCCTGAACCGACGGAACGGAACGATGCCTTCGACACAAATGAAGGGAGTCTCAGGGGAACGTGGAACGGAACAATGAACACAGATCAAGGGTAAGGTAAGACGTGCACTTATGGAACGAAACCGAAAAGAAACCAAAAGGCAAAAGCATCGACGAAGACGACTCATAAGACCACTGAAATAAATAAGAGAATAACAAACGAATAAAGAGGAAAGTTAAACCCTAGTCATTCAGCCACTTACTGTGGGTATATGAAAACTATGCAAAGAAAGACTCAAACTTGAATATGATAACTATGCAAAGAAAGCCTCAAACTTAAATATGAAAACTATGCAAAGAAAGACTCAAACTTAAATATGAAAACTATGCAAAGACTCCAACGTAAATATGAAAACCATGCAGACACACACACTCTCTCTCTCTCTCTCTCTCTCTCTCTCTCTCTTCTCTCTCTCTCTCTCTCTCTTTCCCGGAAATTTCTGGACTATTCCTAAAACCTAAGCTGTCTTTTTGTCTTTATTTGAGTCCGGGGTGTTAACGGGTTTTGCACGTCTTTGCATCTGGTCATTTTGGAAAAGGAAATGCTTTTGGAATGGGGCACTGGGACCAAATACAAGGCATAGGACCTCTTCTCTTATTTTCTCTTCTCTTCTCTTCTCTTCTCTTTTCTTCTCTCTGTCTCTGTCTCTCTCACTCCGTAGAAGGGCACACTGTAAGCATTACTAATGGGTGTTCGGAGCATCCCTGCGGTCCCTAGCTATAACCTCTTTTTAACCCCTTTACTTCCATCCCCATTTCCTTTCATCAACCTCGCTGTCCAACCTCTCTAGCTATTACTTCTTAGTGCAGCTGTATGATTTTCTCCCAGTGCCACCTTTAGATCCTTATTCTTTCTCCTCTTAATAGCTTTGCCCTGTTGTCCACCGACTCCCTAATCTCATTTCACCGTCTTAATTAAGCGCTGGATGGGACAAAGTGCCCAGTGCTTCGCTTGACAGCCTCGATCTCAGCAAATCAAAATGACATCTCTCGCGTTCGTCGTCTTTCCAGGAGGGAAAAATCCATCAATATTTGTTAAAGTTAAACAAAGAGATCATTCATGACGTCATAATGGTTCTGCCACTTCACAGAAAAAAAAAATATATTAACATAAATTATCTAACTATCTATTGATAACTAAAGTCCCTTGTGAGATTGCCTCTTCATTCATACATTTATTGAAGGATATGTAATGCAATGTGAAGGTAGAAATTCGAAACATTATGAAAATGCCAAATAGAAAATAGTAAATAAATGAGGGAACAAACGAATAACACGATGCAGGAAGGAAGAGAGATTAAAATAAATATGTTCAAAATATGTGGATTAAAATGAACAGCCTTCAGTAATAATGGAAGTTGGTTTCTTTTAGGATGCAGGTGAATGATGGGATGTGTTTGGCCGCGAGCAGCGTTAAGGATAAAACGGTTATTTAGAAAATTCATCTCACCGACAAACGAAGATTTAAAATGTTTATGTTTATAGAACATTTTCCACTCAAAATGACTTTCTTTCATTTCCCAAAATATTTGCATAAAGTCTATTACACCCTGTATATGTAGATGCACAGAAATTTTCCCCACGAGATGGTCTGTCCAAATTTTCAGCACGCAATTTGGGATGAAGGTGCGAGTCACACCCTTTCCTGCCACTTAGCCAAGACCAACCACCAATGGCTAACTAACCAGGTGCATAATTCACCGATGACGTCAACGAAGTCAAAACGAATTAAACAGAACCGGTCAGATTCGCTCTACCTTGCCCCTGGGATCGAATACTGAACCTTTGGACCTCTCACCAGTGAGGCTAGTTTCATAACCACTATAAACACAAATCCCATAAGCACTTCAATTCGTTCACGACCGAAATTTCAAAAAGAACAAACTGCTGCAAATTAAGCCCAGCGTAGTCATCACTCGACATGTTTGATACATGTCAAGCGAATCCATTTAGCAATGGATTACCGCAGATTAATTTTTACTGACGTTACAATAACAGTAGCAATAATTTTTTTTCTCTTGTTTTGTGAGCGCGCGTAGGTGTGTGTTTGTGTTTTGCGGGGGATGAAGTATAAGCATTTTAGTCACTATTGTCTTCATTGAAGTTTTAACTTTGTAAGGTATGACAGCTTTGTGAATCACCTCATGAAGGCGATCTTACCGAATAAAAATATTTAAACAAGTGTTTTAACATATTAATGTATGGCGTTATATCATTTATATTCAATCTTTTGCATCAACACAGACAGGGTAGACGTTAGTGAAACCTAAGAACTGACTTACAAAAGAACAGCAGAGCTTTTAAATACTTTGCATCAACAGTAAATCGATCGCTTTGTCGTATGAAAAAAATAAAATCGGGATTCAAACTTGGCTGTTGGTGACTTGAGATAAATCTGCGCGATTTCCTGCCGAATTCAGGGGTTGTGCTCTCGTCAATCTTTCGCAGTGTTGACACTCAGGCAAAGAAAAGTTCACGTTTATTTATTTTGGTTTCGTCGTTTATGAATTTTCCTTTTTTACCATATTCAAGATAATCAGTTTTCCTTTTTTAAGTTATCATAATCAAGTTATTCTTCCTACCATTTCTAAGATCACACAGCGGTACTTATCACTGGGAGGGTAAAATAATTTGGTTTCATTAGTACGTTTCTTTATATATCTTTATATAAATACGTATAAACACACACACACACACACACACACACACATATATATATATATATATATATATATAATATTATATATGTGTGTGTGTGTGTGTGTGTATATATATATATGTATATATATATATATATATATATATATATATATATATATATATATATATATATATTAATTAATTTGATCGTCTAAGTCGAAGGAGGGCCTGTGCCCTCCTTCGACTTAGACGATAAGATTCCAATCTGTTTGTATAGGAGATATCCTGGATATCCTGTGATCATAATTCTGCCGCCCAACTGGAGAGTCGTATCCCAGGATTAAATTTGAATTAAGCAAGGGAACGGCAAAGGACATCCATAGGTTCTCTCTCTCTCTCTCTCTCTCTCTCTCTCTCTCTCTCTCTCTCTCTCTCTCTCTCATACACAAGGAAGAATGAAAGTTTATCAGGCTCCTCTGTAGATTTATACTTTTTTCACAGTTTCCATTAATTCTTAATAAGTTCCAGGAAGAAATGAACAACACCGACTGCAAGAATCTTCTATGGGGAACAAAAATTTTGCTGAAAACATTACACGGAAATGGAATCTAACTTCCCTTTGTTCCTCTTTTGTGCTTCACTTCGGCTGTTCCCATCCCTTAATCCAACTTCCCCTAGGGGCGACTGGTTCTATTCCGTCCCACCTAAGGAATGGGAAACAATTACACATCAGCCTCTGACCAAAGGGAGCAACTAATAAATGTCTAAAGAAAGTTTACAATAAATTGGAAAGTCGGACACACTCCGATTTGTCCTTCGCTCAGAGGAGAGAAAAGAAACGTGAACGAGGGCGCTTGGTAAAGACTTATGGGTCATGCGAGGTCACAACGCCCGCCTACTCATCTTCACTTCTCTCTTCTTATTTTCTCTCATCTCGGGCGACGTGCGCGCACGCGAGCACACCCACACCCATATCCACCAACCTACTCACTCACGCACACATACTACACATTATATATATATATATATATATATATATATATATATATATATATATATATATATACACACACAATATATACAAATACATACATATACGTACGTATTATAATATATATATATATATATATATATATATATATATATATATATATATATACACACACATCTAGGATAAAGTACAATATCAAAAAATTTGGAAAGACCGGCAACAATAATCAAAGAAAATACATCGCTTATATAATAGTAATATGCAAGCGAAAACCTTATCAAACTTTATATGGCTCCATTTCACCTAAATTTAAATGCGCAGAAAAAACAATTTGTTGCTGACATCTTCCCAGTTGTTTTCATGATTCCAGTTCTGTTTGATTTCTTTCTCTTGTAGGCTATAGTTAAGGCCAACACGTGGTATAATTAACTACTTAATATTACTTAATTCAATCGGCAAATCTTTCTTACTCAACATGAATAGAAAGTGTTATGGACGATCATGTGACTAGGCTCTGCAACCTTACAAGCCAGCATATGATCTCGTTTTCTTTCCTCTCCTGATCTCATTCCGGACACCTATCGCCTACCTATCCATCACTCGCGAGATTGGATCCATTTTATCCTGCACAGGCTTAAGAAGTGATTCGTGTCGTGGGGAGGAGGGGGGGAGTGAAGAGCGTTTGGGGAAATCAAGAGACTGATAATTTGCCGTGTTGACGGGTGCTGAGAGAAACTGAGTGATGCTCCTTAAGATTCTCTCTCTCTCTCTCTCTCTCTCTCTCTCTCTCTCTCTCTCTCTCTCTCTGTCGGTTTCTCATATTTTCAACATTACCTCGTCAATCAATGTCTCATCATTTAATCAAACGCTTTGTCTAACCGAACAGAATAGGATGTATTTAGAGTAATACTTGAGTAATTTCTCTCTACAATGATCCAGTCACACCCATGAAACCTTCTCAATGGTAAGAAATCTCGGAGAGAGAGAGAGAGAAACTTATACGGAAGATGTCTCCCTAATTATAAAGAAGAAAAAAAAAAACCCTATCGCAACGAAGAGATCAATTCCGTGAGAGATCATGAAGGAGGAGGCACCGTCACAAAGACAAGGCACCTGGCAGGAGAAGACTCCCAGGAGAGAGACGCCTTATATTCTTAAACTTTTTAAAGGAAATTTAGAGAGGATAACTTGACGCTGAATAAAGACTTGACACAGAATATAGGCTTCACGTAGTGTAAAAAATGAAAAAACAAAATTAAAAGATGACTGAAACCTCTGTATTTGGTCTTAGAAAATTAGAATATAAAATTTAGGCAAAGGCGAAGCGCCGGGACCCAAGGTCAATCAGCGCTGAAAGGTTTTAAAGGTGTAACAGGTGGAAGGCCTCGCAGTAGCACTATGGAACAATTGTTAGGAGACGGTGGAAAGTAGGATGGAAGAAGGAGAATATGTGGTCTCAGAGGTGTTGTACCCCTCGGGTATTTAGTTCTTAATGGCCTCCTTGTACAGCAATAAAGACATCAGAAATATAATGGTAACAAGTGTCTTTCACTATAATGGCTGCATCAGCTGCATTTCAATTTTAGACTTTTTCATCTATGATGCCCTTTTTAAATGGGATCAACTTTTGACTTACGGTTGCCCAAAAATCATGACATAAGTGATATCCAGCCGAAATAGCTCAGATTTCCTATGTACTTGCAAACATTACAAAAACTAGAAACAAGAAAGCTATTAGAGTTTCTTCTCATTAACAGGAGGGAAGGGAACTTCTGATTACCCTGGCAGTTCATGAACAGCCTGGGAAGCCACAATGCAAAACGGTTATTTTCGTCATATTTAAGTGAGGCGTAAAGGCCATAAGGTGGCCAGTGCTTAATGTATCGCAGTGATTGTTTGGGAGGTTGTGGAGAGCAATGCTGGCGCTGCAAGCACGGGCGCACACACACACACACACACACACATTAAATATCAGTTTTTTCGTTCATTTTACGTCTTCAGTGTTAGAAACTCAGAACAATTGTGTCAAGGTGTTTACCCCTTTGTGAAATGGCGGGTCTTTGCCACATCTGCATTACATCCCAACTTAGCTTAGGTCCAGGATTTATGAATCAAATCTGGGAGAAGCGGCAACGCCGGAAACGTTCGGCATGTTCGTGGTCATTTTCGTTTTACCATCACTAAATTATTTTCCAGAATGAATAAATAGATTACATTTTCCATTTCATTTTCAATTCGCATAGCGTAGACATTCTGACAATATCCTCCTTAGCTGTTGAAACACCACACACCACGTTTATCAAACTTCCTGTTGTCTGAAAGGAACAGAAAAACTTGATCTCTGGTATCAGAGCCACACTTCGAACAATGAATCGGAAAGCATTACGAGATCATTAAGAACACGTCAATAACGTTTACTTAGGAAATGAAATATAGAAATATAATCACACGACTTTAATCAAATCTGTTGCTTCAACCACTGTAATTCCCACAAACACTCTAGTCCCATTTCGCTTTCGTTCATCTCTGCCTGCAGAGTTTTGCTTTACGAGCAACAAATTTCTCTCTCTCTCTCCTCTCTCTCTCTCTCTCTCTCTCTCTCTCTCTCTCTCTCTCTTTCATTGACAAAAACTATTTGGTCATATCTGCGCAAATATCCCTTTCCGTCTCAGAATTCCGAAAGCGTCATTCCAATTTGACGAAACTGTGGCAAGGTGAATGGCGGGAGAAGGGGCAGAAGCGGGTGGGGGGCTACCCTCCCTTCGGGGCTTACGATGGGAATCTTTGGTTCCAGAGACTCTGGTGCTTCACAGATAAGCCCAAAGGCTTTAGTTAATAGAGTGGGCCTCTTTGCGACTTAATTGTGCGGCTCAAAGACACAGGTTATACAAAGGGACCTACTCGCATCCTTCCTTCAGAAGGCTGGAAGAAACAGGGTGGCCCTTTTTGATCAATATTTCTTTCACCCACTACAAAAGGGGTATTGATCACTGAAGCATAATCTTGTTTATTTTAGGCCGCTTATCTTCTATATCACCTTTTCCTATTAAATTTCTTGTATGTTTAATTTCGTTTTAATGATCTTACTCCAAACTCGAAATTTTGGGTCCAAATTTCAGAACTGGCTTAAAGGTTAACTGGACGAACTTCAACGATCCAGAAATGCCAACATCGTTCGAGTCGTGGCCTTGAGTCTCTCTCCATCGGGACAAATATTGCCTGGGCGCTTTTTATTTTCGAGACTGGTTGGACTATTTTCGGGTAAGGGCCGATTCTTTCTTCCTAAGGTCTCCCCCCCCAACCCCCCTTCGCTTACTGAAATTAGCCCAGTATCAATAAGGGTTTGTCAGTTTCGAAACTACTAATTTTTCCTCCCTCTCTCTCTCTCTCTCTCTCTCTGTGTGTGGTGTTATGGTTTCTTTTAAGCTGATGGCTCCTGAAAGGTGAGAATCTAGTTGTGCAATAAATTCTCTCTCTTCCCCTGACCTCCTCCTGAAGGTGGCGCCACAGTGGACTGATCCTCTCAGCAATCAAGATATAAAGGATGGTTTCGATTCTGCTGTACACAATCCTTTGGAATTATATTTTTGTACTAAATCCAAGTCTACACATTCCGATAATAATAATAATAATAATAATAATAATAATAATAATAATAACAATAATAACAATAATAATAATAAAGCAGAAGAGTGTGATCCTAGAAACGGCGCACATAATAAAAAAAGTGATGGTCTCTTAAGGGTAGGCTCCACTTTGGGGGGTGCCGATCGTAAAAAATATTTGCCAAAAATACACTAATCAAGACAGGCTAATGAAATTTTCAGGCATTATTAGCACTATAATAATGCATATTCCCTGTGAGTTTTATCATCCTACAGGGAAAATTAATGATTTTATGAAAAAAAATGTGAAAAAACGGAAATTTCCGGCCCCTCGTACTGAAGGTTATTTGGTGATTGGTGAGAAACTACAGTCTTGAATAGAAATTCGGTCTGACAGAATGTTGGTATATCCCCCTGGAACATGCACAAAAAATATTATCAAAATAGAACAGTAAATAAGCACGTAATAAGAAAAAACAAAAAAAGAGCAACAACTTTGTAAGTTCAGCGAAAGCCCCGCCGAAATAGCAGACTATAGCTAGGAAGAAATATTCAGGAAAAATTCAAATCTCGATTTAGGGACAAAACCTTTTGAGAGTTTGTAGTTATTATGTCACTTGATAGCCTAAAACATCTAAAAATTATATTATTTAGGAACAATCTTTGAATTGTCCTAAATAATATGTTTTTAGATGTTTTAGGTATCAAGTGCATATTAACTACAAAACTCTCAAAGGTTTTTGTCCCCTAAATCGAGATTTGAATTTTTCCTGAATATTTCTTCCTAGCTATAGTCTGCTATTTCGGCGGGCTTTCGCTGAACTTACAAAGTTTGTTGCTCTTTTTTTTGTTATTACGTGCTTATTTACTGTTCTATTTTGATAATTTTTTTTGTGCATGTTCCAGGTGGATATACCAACATTCTGTCAGACCGAATTTCTATTCAAGACTGTAGTTTCTCACCAATCACCAAATAACCTTCAGTACGAGGGGCCGAAATTTCCGTTTTTTCACATTTTTTTCATAAAATCATGAATTTTTTTTTTTTTTTTTCCCACTGTAGGATGATAAAACTCACAGGGAATATGCATTATTATAGTTGCTAATAATGCCTGAAAATTTCATTAGCCTGTCTTGATTAGTGTATTTTTGGCAAATATTTTTACGATCGGCACCCCCCAAAGTGGAGCCTACCCTTAAGGAGGCAGGATGCAACCCGGAACCCCACACTATAAATACCACCCAGTCGAATTGGGGGACTGTGATAGACAAAATAAAAAATAATAAAAAAAATAAATAAATAAATAATAATAATAATAATAATACTAATAATAATAATAATAATAATAATAATAATAATAATAATAATAATAATATGGTCTTTTCAATTCTTCTTATTATTCTCTTCTCATCAGGGCTGATATTTGCTAATAGCTGGCCGATGTTCATATCTCGGTTAAAGAAATGTTTTCTAAAAATAATAATTTATTGATATGATAACAAAAGTGGTTAACAAATCTTAGTCTAAGGGTGTAACGAAATTCCAACGTTTCCAACCGTATCATCGGTTCATTTTCAAGCAAAGGTGAGCGTGAACTGATTGGAATGGGTTGTTGTTGTTGTTGTATTAAGCCAACACTTCTTGTTGGCACGGGCCTTTCCCTTGTTCGGCCCGTAGGTGATCTGAAAAGATTCATTATGTACACGGATAGTTTTTTGAAATTGGAAATATCTTTAGTTGTAGAGATAGGAGTGGACAGGGGAAGGATGATGGTGTCAGTAAGAGAGGGCCATCATGTCATATTGTAGTAGAAGTTTGAAAGAATGTAAGGCTTTCGAATATCAGAGAAGCGGTGCAGGTGGGGTTGTCCAACCCTTTACTCCCTTGGGTCCCTGCAGGAGGATTTCAGTTGTAGGTAAAGTTTTAAAAGAATGATAGTGGATGATGTGGATAGAGCCTTACAGTGAGGGGATGTGATGAGGGTGGTTGACGTCACTTATTAGTTTCTTTACCTTGGTGGAGGTAGGTTGTAGAGCACCTGGGCATGCTCTTCTAAGTTTTCAATGATTGTCTTTGTGACTGTGGCAGCTGCATGCTCAGCATCTTGTGCAGGTAATTCATTTTGTGCTGCACCTCTTAGCTGTGCTGTTTCTCTGCATTCCAGCAGGTAGTGAAGGAGTGGTTGCTGTGTTTCTTCTTGACAGTGTTCACATGGTCTGACACTGTTTTCCACAATTTCCCAGCAGACTTTATATCCTAGCCTGAGTCTGTGGATGATCAAAGCAAGTTTTCTTGGTGTGTGCCTGTCTATGGGAGGAGGATTGGAATGGGGTCGTTCGGCGGTATTTATTGTGTCCCAGGCGCTCTGTCTGATGAGCGCTGCGTTTTCATTGGCTGAATAGAGGATTAAGTCCCTGAGTCAAGCCGTCTTGCAGAGGTGGAAGCTCGCACTGCTCTTCGCGTGCGGACGCTGGAGACTGGGAGCGTAGTATTGGGCAGGGGCACCTGATCGGTCCGTTCGATCGGCTCTATGGTACCGGCGGGCGATCTCTTGAGTGGTGTTGAGGCTGGGTCTCTCCTTCCCGATGTAGGGCCTCTAAGAGGCGGAGGCGACGGTGGTCTGCCGCCTTATCGATAATACCGATATTAGGAATAATGTCCTTTGAGTAATCCTGGTGTTGTGGACGTTTTTTGCATGGTTATGAATGGCGCCTTCCTGAGCGTGGCAGGATATTCTCTTGGAAAATCGCATCGTTGTCATACCAATGTAGGCGCCGGGGCATTCCCGGACTGGGCATTTGTATTGGTAGACAACGTTAGTTTTCTTGAGAGGGTCCTGCATCACGGGGGCTGGATTGTTTTTCATTATCAGGCTACTGGTCTTCTTGGTTTTGTAGTAAATGACCAATTTCACTTTTTTCGCAGGATCCGTGGGGGAGACGTTCCTTTCGATGATGTTACGAAGGGCTCGTTCGTCCTCTTTGTATTTCTTGTGAAATACTCCCTTGTAAAAGAGAGTGACGTCTTCAAGGGCGGCGGGGCGAGGCTCCTGCTGGTACCACTTATCAATGTTTCTGCAAATGGCTTTTTCGATGTCCCGGTTGGAATACCCGTTGTTAATTAGAACTTGGGCAACACGCTCTAATTCAGTGTGTGTCCTTCCACGAAGAGCAGTGTGAGAGCTCTCTTGATGAAGGCGCTGATTGCAGTGCGTTTGTATCTCTTTGGACACTCGCTCTCGCCGTTCAGGCACATGCCCAGGTTCGTGGGTTTCGTATACACTTATGTTACGAAGCGTTCTTCTTGCTGCCCGACGAGGACGTCAAGGAAGGAGAGGCGACGGTCACGGCAATGCTCGATGGTGAAGTTGAGTCTGCTGTGGTCGTGGAAGGCTTGTCGCAGGAGCTCTATTTCTTCCCCCGACGTTCCACAGCACCCATGTAGGAATTCGCGATAAGTACTCCGAGGGGAGAACCCATCGCTACACCGTCTTTTTGCGTGTACATATGGCCTCTGTGGGTGGAGAAAGGGGCCTTTTTCGTACATATTTCAAGGAGTTTTTGGAGGGCATACTCAGGGATGTTTAATGGGGGCGTGGAGTCGTCTCTATATACACGATCCAGAATTATCTGGATTGTTTCATCCACGGGGACGTTCGTGAAGAGGGACTCCACGTTTTTAGGGCTTCTATAAACTCGGCAGAGGACTTCAAACTGTGGTCATCTGGAACGTAAGAAGTCAAAATAGCATTCAATTTCTTCGCAAGCTGGTATGTAGGAGCGGGAATTTGGCTAATAATGGGGCGTAACGGGTTCCCTGGTTTATGGGTTTAAACATTCCCGTATATATAGCCAAGGTCGTAGTCCCCTACGATCGGCAGCAAGTGAAGGGCATTGGAAGCTGCATTGACAGTCTCAATAATCCTATTGGCCTCACGTTTAATGTCATCTACCGGGTTCTTAGTGATTCTCTGGAATTTGCTGCTGTCTGCCAGTATCTCATCCAACTTGTGGTGGTATTCTTCAGTGCGGATGAGTGCAAATGCAGCGGTTTTGTCGGCCCGACGGATGTCACCGTCCGTCGGGCCGACAAAACCGCTACATTTGTACTCATTTGTGCACATGTAAAAAAACAAATAAAAAATGCGCTGACATTTCTTCGGCGCCGTTAATCGACTTTTCTGTACACCGTATAATGATGTATAAAACTTTCAGCCAAAGCCCACGAAACCTTTAGCCGAGGCCAATGAAACTTTCAGCCACAGCCCTGTGGTGGCCAGTGTTATTGGTACTTATAGCGTTGCCAGACGTACGATTATGGCTACCTTTAACCTTATATAAAATAAAACCTCCTGAAGCTAGAGGGCTGCAATTTGGAATGTCTGATGAGTGGAGGCTGTATGATCAACATTCTCATTTGCAACCCTCTAGCATGAGTAGTTTTTGAGATCTGAGGCCAGACAGAAAAAGTGTGGATAGAAAAAAGTGTGGACGGACAGACAAAACCAACTCAACAGTTTTCTTTTACAGGAAACAAACTCAGACACAAATGATCCACTGCTAACCATGCGAAACCCGTTAGGCTACCATGTCTAAGTATCTGGAATTCTCTTGCTGCTCTCTTTTCCCCAAGGCTCTTTGAAACGTCTTCTTGAAGAAGCCAGTACATCACTTCTCCAGGAGTCACGTGACATTTTTCCCCCTTTCTCCTTCTCTTTGTCCTTTTACTTGAAGCTCTTGGTTAGAACAAGACTCCCCACTGAATGCCTTCACTGTTTCTAGAATCAGAAAAATATTTGAGTGCTTTGACAACTAAAGATCAATTGTTGATTGATTAAAAGCAGAAATTTGCATTTCAAGAACCAGACAATATGGTACTGATTTTGTTCTCGAAATTCCTATTCCATAAGCCTATTAGGAGGCTTGGCTCCTTAATTGGGAATGCCATAATTCAGTAAATCACATCAAAGTTGGGATTTTCTTAATGACTGGAATGACCTCGATTTGACTTGGCTATTATAGTTGCAGAGATACATTATTCAAATATAATTATGTATCTATTCTATATCACAAGACGTACTACACTTAAGCATCACATTAATACACACACACACACTACTCCATGATACATTTAGTTTCTCCTAATAAAGGGCGCTTTAGATGTAAGAAAACGACATCATTCACTGTGCATCCAATCTTTAACAGCAGAATGACAGTTGAACGACATAAGAATAAAGACCAAAACTTCAGGTGCTTCTAATACCTAAACTGCGCCACTCATCTAGTTTGCATGAACACTCGGCAAACTTCATCCCTACTATGAGCCGGTCTATTTTCTAATCTCTCCATAATCCAATACACTTATTAACAAATATATATTAGAATAAGACAATAGAGCCAACCACTTCCATCCTACCAATGTCAATACTGAAATTCATATCTCCAAAATCACGGCCACTGTTTATCATCATTCTCTGACTCATGCAAACACTGACCTTTCTCCTCTTAGGAGATGCAGGTCACAGAATTATTCAGTGACACCAAGGAATTGGTCGTACCAAAGAAAAAGACATTACTGACATTTTGTTTTCCACTCTCAATAATCACCAAAGTATTTATTAATGAAAACCCACCATGTACATTTTTTTCAAAGTATAGAGTATACATAAATCAATCATTCTTAGGTAAACAACCCAAGCCTTGTATGAAACATATTCCTACGTTAAGGGTGACGTCAGTATTCCCGTAGGGAAAATAAAATAGGAATGTACGTAGGAAGGGTAGGGACTGCTATCTAAAATTAGCCTTGGAAAGAAACAATAACAATGGAGATGTTAATACAAAAGGTGAAAGATGTCGTCTAAAATTAGAAATATAAATAAAAAAACTGTTTCGTTTTTAGATTTCAATAATCTAACATATTCTTCGTATAAAAAGACTTTATCTCTTGCATTTCTATATCGCCTTTGAGTTGGCTGAAACAACAAGGCTCTTTTATACAAACTTTTTATATATGCGTTCTTCATCCCATTCAGAGTGTTTACCTATTTCTGCCAGTGTTCCTCAGGGTAGTATTTTGGGGCCTTTGTCGTCTCAGATTTCTTTACCTGTGAAATGACCGTTCGTCTGCTAAACAGTTTGGTAAGGCCTGCAGACGATGCTACTCTTATGCATTCATTCGTTCCACCAAATTCAAACCAAACTTGTAGTCAACCTTAACTTAGATCTGGAATATATAAAGTTGTTCTATATATTAAATGAGATATGCAGCTGCATTTCAGCAAAGCTAAAACTTGATTAACTGGCCGATCTAACATCGTTCTTGACCTCAATGCTTTGTTTTGCATTGGCAATACTTTACTTAATAATGGCATGAAGATTCTGACACTGCCGGACTATATCCTTTGTTGCCATCTTCTGCAAGGTCCATTTACAACTGGATCTTCCTTTAGCACTTAACCTATCAATGAGCTCTGAAGGGCGCTGGCATCCACATTCTGTTATGGATCCATGTTAACATATTACCAGTGGCAGAAGCACCAAGCTTTTCAATATTATTAATACCAGCATCCATAAGTTTCAATGAAGGTATATAAAAGTTTGGTTGATTAGCTTTTATTCAATTTTTTCTTGTCTTAGCTTTTGGAGTCAATAGGATTTTAGGGCAGTTCAATATGAATGTTCAATTTGAATAACAGCAAAACACACACACACACACACACACACAATACTGTCATCGAGTTGGAGGAAAACCACTTCAGAAATACAAATGAATAAGAAATGAGCAAAAGTAGCAGGATTTTGCTTCTCATATTAAGATGTTTATTTTTTATCGGTTCATTTACAGTTGTCTCTTTTTTACTAACAGAAGTTTGGCGTCGCGTTATAAAAACAAAATGAGAGAGAGAGAGAGAGAGAAAGAGAATGTGTATACGGGAAACAGGGTAAAAACGGTCTGTATACAGTGAACATTCTCTTTTTTTTCTCTTTTTTTTTAACATCGCTGATGTGTTTGATGC
Source organism: Macrobrachium nipponense (assembly GCF_015104395.2). Taxonomy (NCBI): domain Eukaryota; kingdom Metazoa; phylum Arthropoda; class Malacostraca; order Decapoda; family Palaemonidae; genus Macrobrachium; species Macrobrachium nipponense. The sequence goes on along the minus strand of NC_061105.1, from coordinate 22,362,763 downwards.
ATGTATTTGTTAAGCAGAATAAAACTTCGGTTATTTTTGTTAACTATTCCATATACAATATACGTATCAGAATGTCCGTGTATTTGTGTACTTCATACGATTGTGATGTTCAACTTCACTATTTAAATTCTTTATTTTACTACATTTTCTTTGTTGCTTTACCTTTTTTCCTTTACACACCAAGGTATTTTTCCCTTTTATTATTTTCTCGCTCCCTTTTCTCACCTTCTTCCTTTTCCTTTGTCCAATTGGTTTATCTCTTGGTCAAGTGATTTTCCCTTTGCTCTTTCATCCATTCGGCTGCGTCATGAGAATTCTTCCAAAAGGCCTTTAGCGCCCACCACCTCAAGTCTCTGACTTTGGGGAATGAAAGACCCTTTCGAAATACTTATTCCCAGATATTTTTTCTATATTATTTTCAGGAAAATGTCATTATTTGCTCATCCGATGTTCCTTAGGTATTTTCTTCATTGAAGAATGTGATAAAAGAAATTAAAATTGTGAAAATTAGTGGCATATAGATTGAACATTTTATTTTGGGAGACAAAGGTGTAATATCAGCCTTTGTATTGTACGAGAGAAGACAAAAGAAAATATTCAAAAATTATGTTTTATCTTTATAGTCATAAAATATCTTTTACTACGTGCTAATATTATGTACGTACTGGTACGTTTTGTGGTACGTCTTATCAGTCTAGTCGTTAAAAATCTTTTAGTAGTACCTGGAAGGCGGCGGTATTAATAATAGTACGTGAGTATATAATATTAGAGTAGCGGCAGCAACATCATTTGACTACATAAGAGAATTTGACGCTGTTCTGATGCTGTTCCTCAGGAGAGAGGAACAGCAGCAAGAAGATCTCACGATCGCCTTGCAGCTTTAATCAGATGGACACAGGCACCAATGCCCTTCCTCATTACGATAACAAGCCAAAGGAGTCTGAATTCGCCTTGATACCTGATCTGGCGTCAAACTATAGAAAGAAGAAAAAAGAAGATACAGAGGAAAAGAAAAAGGGATGTGGTGGAATGCAGGGTGTTACAATTCCTCACAGAATCAATGAGCACCTGAACAATATTCATAAGAGGGTTTATTTCTTTGATTTCAAATAAATGAGTCTTGCAAATGAAACCTCCAGAGAACAGAAATTGAGTGCATGTGTATCTATTTCCATCCGTGTGCTGTTCTTTGCAAACCAAATCGCTTCCCATAAATAGAAAATTCCCACCATACAAAAGCAATCCCAATTCCCAGTGAAAAATAATTCCGCAATGCCCTCAAAGGAGTTGGGCAAAGATCGGCCGAAAACAACAGAATTCCGGCCTATCCAATTCTTTGTGTACAATCAGTCCCTTCTCCTTGAATAGCCTGGGTAACATAAGCAACATCACTCAAAGCATGAAATTTACATTAAATTCTGTGACGAGGGTTCTCGATGCATAGTTAACAATTCAGTCATTGATACATAATAATTATTGCAGCGGATAATACTGCTTACCTAAGGAAATCACATTTGGCATCTACTATACTGTTGTCGTTGTTGCCGAGTTAACATCGCTGTTCGTAATTTGCACATATTCATACGTACTTAGCAACATAACACTTGAATTAAAATGACAGGTCAAAGGAGATCCTCGTTTGGCTTGTTATTTATTTATATATATATATATATATATATATATATATATATATATATATATATATATATATATATATATATATATATATATATATATATATATATATATATATAGGCTAATATGTATGCAATCTGTCCTGTCTGCTATGCAGCCCAGACTATGAAAGCTGGGGCCACCAAATTTTTACCATAGACTCCCCTCCCCCAGGAAGATTTTATACGCAAATTAAAGAAAGAAAGTTGAAGCTTTTGAGATGAACCGTTTGCCTCGTACAAGCGCTGTAGAAGAAGAATTGACAGAGTGAGAAATGTGGTGAGAAGTAGAAGCAAAAGGAGCAGTTCAGAGTATTTCTAGATGGTAGGTCATGTGGAAAAAATGGATGATTGTAAGTGGTGAAAAATGTACACAATTGAGAAGCGTCCGGAAGAATGAAGGGGAAAAAAACCGGGAAGGGGTTGAACAGAAGGCGAGACAGAGGGAATGGAAAGGAAGGGACAGGCACGAATGATGCAGGCCATGTAAGTGTCTTCGACAAGCTGCTGATGAGCCTTTTGTACAGAGTATGAAGTTAATATTATGCAAGCTTTACTGCACCGAGTGTTCACCCACGGTTTAGTTGGTACATTATGAGACGTGACAGTGACTGAATGCCGGAGCACCCCATTGGGTCAAACGGCTCAATAATGAAAAATATATTGAGGAAAAATCTGCACATTTTGGGAAAATTGAATTACCTCTCACAGGAACTGGCTGCCATGCAGGAATATTTCGTTACACCCATCGGCCGGTTGTTAATTGAATGAGACCCGCATGTTACACTCAGGCGAAAAAAAGGGAGTTGGTATCCGTAAATGTGAAAATCTACTCCTTTACACATACATATACCTACAAAAGCATTATGTACTATTAAAGTATATACATCCTATATACTATACATACTTCAGTTTTTGAGGGAAAAATTATCCCCCTATTCAGATCATTTCCCATTGGCGCTTGACAAAATAATAAAGTTAGTTGAATTATGTGCATCTAATAACGTATTTTCATTCGGGGAATCATTCTAAAAGCAAAAATTCGGGTGTAGTATGGGTAGTCCTTTAAGCTCTGTTTTAGCCAATCTGTACATGGAATACTTTGAAACTACAGTAGTAAATGCAATAAAACCCCAAAACATGCTTTGGATGAGATATGTTGATGATATTCTAACATTTTGGGATAATAGGTGGGGCAATTTTAATGAATTCCTTTCAAAATTAAACGCATTAGTGCCCAGCATCAAATTTAAAGTTGAATGGGAGACAGACAACAAAATTCCTTTTCTTGATGTTTTAATAATCAGAGAGACGACAGAATACAAATTTACCATACACAGAAAACAGAATGTTCTCACTTTCATACATTCACTACTTTAGCTATCATGACATTGCTATCAAGATAGGTGTAGCCAGCAATCTGTTCTTAAGAGCCTTACGAATTTGTTCCCCAGATTTCCTGGAAAAAGAATTCAAACTAATTCGTAAGCAACTTTCGTCTTTAAAGTATCCTGACCATATAATTGAGAAAGCAATTCACAAAGCAAACGTAATTTTCTACCGACCCCCGAAAGACAAGACCAGAGATACACCCAACAACAAAATAAAAATTCCCCACCTGGACACGATTACAAAGGTGACTCATACCCTTGGAAAATCTAACCCTTTTGCATTTACTTACCCGAACACCTTAGCTAAATCCCTGATTAACGTCCAACAAAAGACATCGCCCAAGGACACTGGGGTTTACCAGATCCCATGCCAGGACTGTGACCAATCTTATATCGGATTTACAGGAAAATCACTTCCCCGGAGATTAATACAACACAAACGATCAGTTAGGTTTGGACAACAGAACTCAGCTATTTTCAACCATATAAATGAACATAACCATAGAATAAACTGGAATTTGTCACGTATAATTTATAGCAGCAACTGCCGGTACAAGAGTCAAATGATGGAATCGGCCTTAATAAAAGAGAGGCAGGTAATGAACATCTCAAAAGGAGCGTGGATTTCAGATGTGATCGACGAAGTTTTCATTCAACCAACGCTGAAGAAGATTAAAGGAAGATTATCAGCGGGGGTGACCTAAATTGGCTTAACTGTGGAAGGATCTCTTGGTATAAATACCACCCTTTCTGTAAACCTTTCTCATTCATATACCTGAAGAGAGAGACAGCAGTCTCTGAAATATAGTACTTTTCTCTCTATATTTTGGTGTTTTTATGGGCTCCTTTTATTAGATGGAATTCTGTTGTAACAGAACATTTTTACCAGTCATATATATATATATATATATATATATATATATATATATATTTATATATATATATATATATATATATATATATATATGGAGAGAGAGAGAGAGAGAGATAGAGTGAGAGAGAAAGTATCATATTTATTACGATTCGGATGTCTTCTGCTTTTCAGCCTCATTAAAACCAGCCGGTATATGAACCTATAAATTCTGCATGCATACACCTCCAATGACCATAACGACAATCCCGGGAATGAAATATTTGCAGCGGAAACAGGGACCACAATTAGACTAATAATATTTGTCGGCTGCGCTTTCTTTCCTTTACCCAGCTCTGAGAACTGGGACTTGATGCAGCGGAGTCAGAATCTGAAAGTATGCTAGACACGACTGACTCATTATTGAGTTGGTGATGTATCTATTTCTGCAAAGGTGAAGCTTAACTGGAAAGGAGGATAAAGTGATTATAGTAGCCGCGTCTCTCTGCCTTTGCGAACATTTATTGTTAAATAAGAAATATATACAACTAACTGCTAACCGCAGAACTTTCCAAAAATATCATCAGAATGTGATGTCTGAAAAGTATTCCACTGACCCAATTTGAAGTTGGAACTAACCGAATTACTGAAATAATACTATAAACAATTATAAATATATATCTACATCCATATCTTTCAACATAAAATACATGAGGCAAATTAAGAGAAGAGAAGATCCTTCCGAAAACCAGCGTCCTTTTGCTAAAATTTCTCTCACCGGACCTTTGTGAGATCAAAGCCGCATTTTGTGACAAAAGTTTGTCGGAGGAAAGTTTCCAGATCTCGCACAAAGACGAGGAGGATGTCGGGTCAATTTACGCAAAAGACTTGTCCTTCGTCCCTTTGCTCTCCTCGGAATCGTTCCTTTGGGGAAGAACTCTTGAGGCACGCAATCGATTCTAGAGATTTTATGGCTTTTGGGAGGTTTTAGTCATCGGGGTTCTCGGAAATGTATGAAGCAGAAATTAAGAACTGAAAAGTAACTGTACTCACGCGAGTGTTGGTTTCCCCTCTTCGTTGGTGGGGCGAAGCGTCTTTACGCAACTGTTGTGGGTTGCGGCCGGAATAAATAAGGGATGGCGCTAAAACAATCGTGATAGAGATATAAAATAAGATATATCTACCCGGGCCCCTCCGCCCTTCAAGTTTCATATCTTATGCCTAGAAGCTCATTATCCCCATGTCTAAGCTTTTAAGACGGGGGTGGGTGGTGGGTGGGGACATAGGCTTCATATACCAAAAGCTGCGTGGTACACCACCTTCAAATCTCACATTCATATGAACTGAAATGTATCTATATAACGAACACATCAATCAGGAACTAATGATACATATCCAATTCTTCAATAAAACAAAACGAACAAGATTTTATGATCTCAAATATTAAACAGATAATCGTTTTATAAAACAAATTATAACATTAACCTAGTTTTACTTTCCATACGTAGGACAACTCTTTTGCATGCACAGAATTACTTTTGAGAGAGAGAGAGAGTCTCCATCTGTTTTTATATAAAAAGGAATTCTGGCTCCAAATCCACTGTTAACATGTCGTTAGGAGTCGCCTAACGGATCATTAATATGTTAGTATTTTATGATCTTCTCTCTCCTGTTTTCTTTGATTTTTTCTCTTCCCCTCCCTTCCCTTTCCTTGGGATGAAGAAAAGAGGTGCAAACTCTTCTTAAAAAGCAGTTTTATGGAAATATCACTTATCTCATGAAATTTGAAGGGGCTGCCTTTCTTCCTCGCCAGTCGCACGATTTCACGTTTTTTTTTTTCTGGAGGGATTAGTAAATACTATGTATATATAAACTCAGAAACACGCAGTTCATACATCAGGTTAGATGAGGCTGTCCTTGCCTGAAACGGAGCTGGTTCTGACCGGGAAACGGGGCTGGTTATACCCTTAGACTTAGTTACGTTACAAATTTATCATACATAATTTCTGTATACATATGATTTATCATTTGGAAAAGAATACCATAGGGTAAACATCAATGACATCAAAGAGGGTAGAGTTTGAGAAGGGAGCTGACAGAGAGAGAATGAGAAGAAGAGGAAGTGAGAGAGAGTAGACGGGGTGTTAAGGAGAAGAAAGAGGAAAAAAGACAGAGAGAGAGAGCAATTATTACTGTTACTAGTTGCCTCATCATTAACAGCAATAATAATCTACTATATTTATATAGTGTATCATTCCAGATTCACCCTCTCGACAATGCCAATCAGAAAAAGCAGATAACGAGGTCTTCTTCCATTCAAAAATTGAATAACCGGACAACTCTTACGTGATAACAACCCTATTCTGACTCACTATTCCTGTGTGCCAGACTTTCCTTTAATGGTCTAACCAGTGCCAAAAGATTTAAGCGCAGTGTCATCACTGCCTTCGTCAGAAGTGATTATAAATACTACTACTACTACTGCTAATAATTAATAATAATAATAATAATAATAATAATAATAATAATAATAATAATAATAATAATACTTCACAATTAATTCTCAGTCATTATTTCTATACATACTGTAGACATCTATGATACCTGTCAGTTCTAAAAGACAAACCCCAACTATTTACGTTAGAAGAAAGATTGTCAGTCCTTTTATGAAACATTCAGAGGAGAATAACTGATGTTCCTGATATGCAAAGGAAAATAAATAATGGTGCTAATCTCTGCAGAAGAACATGTAATTATTATACTCATAACAACAGCGAGATAATTAGCAGTAGTAGCTGGTCCAGCCATTGCCAAACTAAAACTATCCATAACAACAAAATACAGTTCGTTCCCACCGACACCAACAACAAAATGACCTACTCAGGCTTAAAACAGCAATAACATGCAAACAACTACTGTCCAAAATGATAACTAATTAAGCTTACCTTCTGCCCCGCCCCCACTCCAAAAAAAAATATATATATATATGGAAATAAAAGCTAGGGGAACCCCCCAAATCAACAGTGTCTCAACAAACACTTCCGTCTCCTAAACCTTCTCGAAGGGCTCCCTCGAGGGATCTTTTCTCAAATCCTCATCCCGCGGATTCTCCAAAGGCTTATCTTTCCTCATGGGTCCTCCTCCAGCATTAGAAAAGGATTCCAGGATATTTTCATTTCTTCGATCGAGGATTCTTTTCATATCTGTGCTTAAGTCTTTTTTTTTTCTTTTTTTTTTGCAACATCATTACAAATATATATATATATATATATATATATATATATATATATATATATTATATATTATATCTATATATATATATATAATATATATATATCTATATATATAATATATATATATAATATATATATATATAAATATATACACACGCGCGCGAGTTTTATCACATCCCCGTGATTCATATGCACGCATTAAGCTACAAGTGTCCTTTAATATCTAATCGCTGTACCTCGGAATGAATATATTCTTATATATGTTAACCGAAGGAGGAAATTTTTTTAATAATAAGATTTTAGGACGTACAATGACGGCGTTTTACCCACAAGGCTATCATGAGAGGTATATATATACACACACACACACACACACACATATATATATATATATATATATATATATATATATATATATATATATATATATATATATGTGTGTGTGTGTGTGTGTGTGTGTGTGTGTGTGTGTGTGTGTGGAGGACTGGACCCACTTACGTTTAAGCGTCAGAGACAGTCCTCGGTATTTTACTTTATGATTCGCATAATGGGAACAGTGGTGAGTCTGGAGACTCTCTCTCTCTCGTCAGTTTCTTCGTTACATATTAGTAATATAGAAGGATGTCGGGAAACCCTTGAAGTTATCTAAAATAGGTATATTCTTGAAATGTTATTACATCTCTGAGACAGACGTTTCAGAAGAGCGTTGTACTAAGAGAGTCAGAGGAGGAAGAAGAAATCAACAATGCACTTTGAATATACAATCGGATAGGTTACAAAGCTAACGTACACACTCACGAACACCTGTTTTAGGTCATAATGATTCAACAAACTTATTTAGTTTTCGTGGGACCCAGATATAGGTTCCCAGCACAAGATGATGTTCGTTTGTGCGTTTGTGACCTGAATCAAAGTTATGCTTTTATTCTAAGGAATGTATTACATTTTCTTTTATTATGTAATTGGCATTACACACACACACACACACACACACACACACACACACACACACACACATATATATATATATATATATATATATATATATATATATATATATATATATATATATATATATATGCAGAGGCCAGGTACTATGTCGTACCTCTAAGTAAATGGGGATACAATCCACAATGAAGTAAAATCCTCTTGTAGTTTAAAATATATATTTCTTGTACAGGATTAAAGCTTTCGACCATCAACTGTGGCCTTGTTTAGTGAACAAGGCCACAGTTGATGGTCGAAAGCTTTAATCCTGTACAAGAAATATATATGAAACTACAAGAGGATTTTACTTCATTGTGGATTGTATCCCCATATGTGTATGTATATATATATATATAATATATATATATATATATATATATATATATATATATATATATATATATATAATATATATATATATAGTGATTGGGGGTTACATGTAACGCTTCTGTAATATCACAACTCAATTATTCAGCTAGCAGTGGAGACCAATATTTGGCTCTCAATTAATATAGACGAATAATAGTGAAAAACAAATGACTACTCTACTCAGGAAATACGTGAGATCTCTTGGGCTTTCCCTGTTCTATTTGTTCATCAACTATGCCAACGATTCTATCCAAGAAAGAGAGAACATAACGTTACCATATATTAGCATTGCATTAGTGTGGCTCTTTATATATCACCTCTCTCATCCGCATTTTAATGAAAGTCGTTGATGCTCGATTCTGTAAAATAACATCAATCGATTCAAATCTACTGATTATGTAGGTTGTCAATTATGTTTCATGTGATTAGCTCCTAAACAGACAGAATCAAATTTCATCGCTCTAGATTTCTGTTACTTTTTCTGTTTTATAAGTTTTTTCTGTTACTTTTTCTGTTTATAAGTTTATGTTAATAAGTCATAAACTGCAAGCCGAACACTGACCGGCCGATTATTAATACTTGATGCAGCAAAACAGCGGGTTATGATTTCATTGTCCGAAACCCATAAAATTTCGGGCTAATTGCCATTCCGAGGTCAAAGCCCTTGCCAATTATCTGGCAGAGGAAATCAAGCTTTTTCCTTTGTCAACTTCATCTCAACATTATATGTTCGCCAAGTTTCGAGGGACTTCAAAAGGAAGCTCTTTTCAGAAATATTTTCTGTCGATCAATTTTATTCAGCAATATGAAGTGAAATTCAACAATGCTTGACTCCTGAGATAGAGTAAAACAATAGTCACTGACACATTTGACTGATAAATCCAGGATGAAGCCTATACAGTAAACTTCCACAACATTAGCTGCTTCGTGAAACAATAAAAATGACACAAAAGCAGGCTCTGAATCCCTTTCTTACATATTAGCATAACCTGTTACTCCACTATCTCCTCGTATCCTTTCATTCTTATCCTTAACTGCCTTCAGTACATCCAAACAATTTCACAAAAATTTCTCATCTGCGGCACATTTCAATTGAGCATAATATCTGTTCTTG
>NC_061105.1:22333146-22350646 GCF_015104395.2 Macrobrachium nipponense | reverse complement strand
ATATATATATATATATATATATATATATATATATATATATATGTTTGTGTGTGTATGGGAGTGTCTGTGTTTATGTATGATGACTGCCTAGGCCCCATGACAGCAAAGTTGTCCAAATCAGCCACGATTAGACTAAATAAAGGCATATTGTTATTCCCGTTGTTAACAATGGAAAAAATGATCCTATCAAGGAAACAGAAATCGGTATCGGATCCGCCATTCATCGACTACATTCTAAGGACTTATGTAAGTGAACGACACTGACTGAAGTTTGCATAAACCTTTGCTCATAACGAAGCCGAGAAGTCAATCGAGTGTTACCTGTCAAAAGGCAATCTCTAAATGAAACTGTGTTCCGGCGGTCGATGCCTTGTAAAGCACAGCCTACATATCTGGACGGACGTATATCTTGAAATTTCAACAAAACCTTTCGGACACATTTTTTGTGACGAAAAATGCGCTTCTATATATTGCTGCGCTATCACAACACACAGACAACTCAAAAAGGACAACTGTTTGTCGTTCTAAGAAAAATGTGAAACGGCAGCTGGTTGTCACTGAAAAGGAGAAAGATGTTCTAATTATCTCGAACTTTTCCCCATCAAAATCTCTTCTCTAAAATAATCTGTGCTCGTTGTTCGATCCCTAAGCGAGCCATTAAATATAATCGTACCGCTGTTGACTTAGGTAGTACATAGGTGAGTGATGATGAATCGACTGTAGTGTGTCTAAACCACGGTAAGGAAAACACCTGAACCAGAAAACTGCTACCTGAAGCCGTCTCCCGTGTGAGGGGAAAGCGAAAGGAAAAAGGCGCATTCTTGTGTATATGAATAGTTTCCAGCATTAAGCAACTTCCCTCGAAGGATGGGCACCAAGATATGACAATGATCAGTGCAACAATCCCACTTTGACAAGACTTACAGGAGAGCACAGAACACTGCACCACTCACCTCCTCCTTGCACAACTCTTGAGAGTTGAGGGCCTAACCACTCACAACTGACATGAAAGCGAAGACACTCACAATAATATTTCACGTGTAAATTTATTGATATTCAATTGGGTTCTTGGCAGAGAATTATTTTAGGTACGATACAAATAATCATCTTATCCTTGACTTCATTCTGAAAATACAACATCTGAAATTACAGTGTTTATTTCTATCTAAAAAAAAAAAAAAAAAAAATAGGCGATGGTAAGCAAGACCCAACTGAAACCAACATCCGGTAAGTCATCTAGCTACAACTGGTTCCTTTCAATACTCGTCTGCATCTACAAATGAATGCATCGTCTCTGAGTTAAAGGCCCCACAATTGCGGTTTCCGATAATTAGCCTCTTAGTACGTGAAATACATTTTTTAAAAATAAATTGGTTTTGATTCTTTGAGCCCACAGGCTGAACCAAAAGCATTCCCTTCCCATGAATTCCTGGGCATTGATGAGCGAAGTTTCTCATTAAGAAGGAAGAAGAGAGAGAGAGAGAGAGAGAGAGAGAGAGAGAGAGAGAGAGAGAGAGAGAGAGAGAGAGAGATTATAGTAGCTTGATCTCGTGGGAAACTTCATCACTCGGTTCAATTTTGATCTTACCTCATCCTTTATTAATCAATACACTTTCCCCTTCAGAAGTTCTCGTCAATCGCAGCTTACCTGGAAAGAGAAAAAATGCGAAATTAATTCGGCGTAATTTGTTTTTCATTTCATAACATATCTTATAAACAAAATTACTTGACATCGTGTTTTAACATTAACCCAGAAGCAAATTTCAATGCACTGTTTGCAGAGGATTCGGGAAGATGATGCATATCAAGTTATAAATTTATAAGAGGTATTTAAAATCACAAAACTACAATAATAATTAAACAATGCGCACGCGAACACACACACGGAAGTAATCTTACTAGGTAGATGCCCTATTCTGTTCTTTTGCATCTTCTAATCAAAATAAGTTGCGTGTCACACAGCAAAGAGCTCTAGATGCAAGTCATATTCCGGTAAATGTTAATATACAATAGTGCTCTCTCTCTCTCTCTCTCTCTCTCCTCCAAATCTGCCGACGGTTCTTTTCGAATTTATCTATTTTGAAACTTAATCTTCTCTCACATGACTGAATGCTCCTTGAATGAATTATACTGATCTCTCTCTCTCTCTCTCTCTCTCTCTCTCTCTCCCAGGAAAGAAAAAATGAGCAACTGAATTTGTGAAAACGTGCCCAGATCTGACAGCTACTCGTTGACCTTATAATATCTATAGCTCGTTCATTCAAAAAACATTCGATGTAACACGATTCTTAAAATAGAAAAACGAAATCACATTCGTGCAACTGTACAAATATAGTCTCAAATAAAACCTGGTAGCCTACAGAGAGAATTTGAACGTCTTCCCAGTCCTACAAATTCTCGAAAACTCTCTCCGGAGCTATATTTTCAAAAATATTTGTACAGTTACATATCTGTGGATTTGTTCCTTCAATAGACACAAGCAACATTTGTTTCTTCAATGAACACAAGCAACATTTCGCTCTACTCATTAAAATAATTTCGTATACTTCATTCAAACAATTTTTATAAGTGGATAACTCAAACAAAGTTTCTCTTATTCCTCAACCCACAAAACCTACCATAGTAAAATAGGACTACGATCCTTCACTGCACCAGGAAACAATTCGCAAAAATTGTTTCGCATCAAAAGATGAGCTTGGCTAATACCATGGAAGCAATTGCATTCATTGCTCCAAAGTTTTAAAGGTAAGCTTGTCTCTGTCTCCAGCTCTCTGTCTGGTCAAAATCTGTTTTGCGCTATACAAAATTTTCCCCAAAGTGAAATAATGGGGATTTTGAATATGTGATTCAAGACACATTTCAACATCAAATGACACCAAGAAATCTTATGTGGGATTTTTTTCTACTTCCACCCTTCCCCTGCCAGCCTATTACACATGCACACTTAGGGACACATTGATTTACATTATAAGCTGAAACCTTGCAGGTATCAGACTTAATGCATGTTCAGAATGCACTTGCTTTAGTACAACCAACATCAGAATTTATCATTACAATTTCTCACGGAGTTTTCTTCTATAAGAAGGAATTTGGACGAAAAGCCCTTCATAATTTCTGGTAATTCGAAAGTTTGAAATTTCATTATGAAAGTAGATAATTTCGAATTAAATGAGAACATAAATGACAGCGATTTTTTTAGGTCAATGACAAGAAGTTGAATGCTGAGGAATAAGGAGTATTTTGTAATGAAGAGATATTCAGTCTCTGATTCATCTTCAAACAGTTCACTAATTTCATCGAATCACTGAACTGTGGAAAAACCATCGAATTAGTGAACTATGGAAAAACCATCGAAATTAGTGAACTGTGGAAAAACCATCGGATGAGACATAAGGCATAATTACATAACGAGGTGCAGCTTCAGGTGGTGTATTTAAGTCATTTAATGAACTTTGAGTAACTCCACAACAGGTCTTACTTAGCACAATGTAACGTAATTTACGGCAGTAAAATGAGACAACGAAGAGAACGAAACATAGAGAAAAATTACACTTAACGTAAACTATCAGACCGAACGCAACAGACGTAAACCTATCGAACGTGACGTGACGTACCTACAGTTGCTTATTTCCCAACAGATCACAACATTCAGTGATTAATGGTGCTGCAATCAGAACCAACAACCATCATCGAGAAAATATCACGGGTTTTTTTTACCTATCCATTTTTATAAACTATTTGCGGAAGCATTACCACAATCAACATATTTCAAATATTAACACTTAAAGACCAAACTTTGCGCCGAAGCTCCGGAAATCTTATCGATATGAACAACATGTCTCTTGAATCCACCATATATTATGGAGAGAGAGAGAGAGAGAGAGAGAGAGAGAGAGAGAGAGAGAGAGAGAGACTTTACAGTTCATTAAGCAAATCTTTAAGAAGAATCCCCAATTCCAGAAATACACGACCCATTACAGATGACCCACATGTTGAGGGAAGAAGTGGAAGTGCTAGAAGCGAACCTTTTAAATTATAAAAAAAAAAAAAAAAAACAGTTCATTAACAGACTTTGTGTACGAAAGCGATAACAGAGGGGGTAGATGAAACAAAAAAGAAGTTAAATTAGTTTTAGACGTATTCTGTACAACTCGAAGTATGGACAATCTTAAGTAGAGTTCACTCCCTGGTTTAGAAAAAAATACTTCAACTTGGCAGGCACATTTTCTTGATGTTTCTTTATACAATTTACACAGACTGTGTGCAGATGTCTTTCACGTAAAATTACAATAAATAAATCATATTGTAACCTGAGAGAGACATTCGAAAACAAATGTTTTTGTTGTTGAGTTTGAAACATTTGCATTTCAGTAAAATTTCTTATCACTATTTGTGAACTTTAAAGTAGTAATATACCTTAGGCATTCAAGGAACAACTTGACAAAAATCTAAGAACCTTTACGTATACCACCGAAACTAGAACGCTGTAATCTCTCTTCCACTAAACATACGTTTCTTATTTAATTCTATTTATCTTCTCTTCAAAGATTCCTCTTCGACAAACTGAATGATTTGCTGTAAGAAATAGTTAGTTAGTTAATGACCAGACGAATATCAAGAGCAGGAAAGTTTTGGTCGGGAAAAAGCTGGGCCACTTTCCACCCGATAAGGAAAAGTTTTCCCCTTTGAAAGACTCTCAAGAAAAGTAGAAAACTTGGAACATAAAGAGAAAAAGTACGAGACAGGTATCAGGTCTTCTGTGCCCTTTCTGTTCATGCCTGTCGGCTTTGGTTTTACTTGCAACAGTTTTTTTCCTGGGGTATACTATTATAATAAATAGGAGCTTATGGGAAAGTTTTTAAATAACCTATGGTCCTCATAAAGAAGGTTAATGAGCGATGATATGACTTCACTCTGACCTCCGGTCACTTACGGTAAGACGCATTTCTACTGCACGATGAAGTTCTTGATTTTGTTTATGAAAAAAAGAGAAAAACTACTTCTCGAAGGTATAAAAGCTACGAGGAGCCTTTCATCTATATACCATAGAATAGTGTATATCTGTAACACAATCATTAGATGCTTTATAAGTGTTAAGAAGAAGCTGAATCCTCAATAGGTGTAGCAGCAATACCCTTCATTTCATCGCAAAACAAAAGAAAGCGTTTCACTAAGTTCGCAAGCCGAGACCCCAAAGTGTTTGCTCAAAATACGAGCGGCTCGAAGTTCGTGACCTATCAGCTGGCAGCATGCTGATGAAGCTAGCTCGTAAGATAAGGAAAGTTGCTTTTAAAAGGTGACTGCAAGAAAAAATTTTATTAATAGGTGAATTCAAACATAGAAGCCAGCTCGTAAGATAAGGAAAGTTGCTTTTAAAAGGTGGCTGCAAGAAAAGATATATTAATTGGTGAATTTAAACATATACGAAAAACTAATCAACATTTACGAAAAAGGGCGCAAATTCTAACGCCATAACCAACGCATAAAATCTGCAAAATTGATGCTTGTATGCACAGATTTATTTAATTTATGTCTCCAATTAGACCAATGCGGTACATAATTTACAACGACCACCAAGAGCGATAAATTCTTATTTTGTAAAGGTATTTAAATAATAGATTGTAATATAATTCGTTAAGTGTTTAGACTTACGCAAAGACAAAAGCTGTTGGGCACTCGAACTGAGATATAATAAAAAAATAAATCACAGCTTGCACAAAAGCTAAGATCCAAAACTTATGGCCGTAGGGGTTGCAAGCCAAGCATATGCTCTGGGAGATAATTTCTAATCTTCAAATCAGCCCGATATATTGAACTTCAGGTACATATGAGAGTAATAAAGAACCCTTAGAAGAAGAAGAGAAGAAGAAGAAGAGAAGAAGAAGCGAAAAATTCATTACTAAAGTAGGACCAAACCATTGCCCATAATGTCAGTCCACAGAGACAGGAAACAACTCAAAGCCACGGAAACGAAACGCTCTTTGTAAACCTCTTCAAGGAGACTTCCAACAACAAAGACAATGGAAGCCAAACAAAGCTGGTTGCCCTGTTGAGTAACAGAGGGAGAACGAGGCAATAGTATCTAAAGGAATAGGAAAATGTGGTATAGCACAAGATAAAAGTGCGAGGGCAATCCAAGGCTCTTTCCTGAAAAATTTGACTTTTTATTTGTGTTCATTCAGCAGCCATTCGAAAATACTTCCTCAATTTCGGGTAAGCATCACGTTCTATACCAAAACTAATTTAGAAGGGAAGAAGGCAAATCCACTACATATACATACATACAAACACACACACACATACATACATATATATATATATATATATATATATATATATATATATACACACATATATATATATTATATATATATATATATATATATATATATATATATATATATATATATCTATATAATCAGTAATGACACCAAGGCCAGAATACTAGGGTAAAATTGAGCACTGCCCTTGAGGAAGAGAAAGAAGTCAATTTACGGCTTATATAATTCGATCCCTCTGTCAGAACGGGTATTTGGTGACGTTTTTGGGGGCGCAACATCACAGGATGCCAAAAAGAACAAAAATATCCTTGTGAGGGCACTTAAGTAAATTAAACCTCCGACCTTCATCCAGGTTGTCTCTGGTTCCTATCAGATGTTAGCTGATCGGGTCTACGAACCAACATGGATTGCAAAATGTTGCTCGTTGGGTTTGATTTGGTTTAGTGTGTGTGTGTGTGTGTAAAGCAAGCAGACACAATCTCTCTCAATGCTGCAAAGGCAAATAATGATGTATGGTGTATCTCTAGGCCCTTTCAACCTTTGTGCTGAAGAACCTAATAGTCAGTCATTTGTTAGTCAGTCTGTCTGTCTGCCTGTCTCTTTAAAGATTCTCCATTTTTCACTCATTCATCCCACATATTTTACCATTCTTTTATTTATCCATCTCTTCTTTTTCTCTTTTTCCGCCTATTCATTGTTGGGCTAACCGAGACGTTCTCTTCTTCCTTTTCCTAACCACGAAGTTGGAACCCAAAAGGATTAGTTGGGACGTTTTAAATGTTACCAAAAGAAGACTTTGACAGACGGTATGAAATGCTGATAATTATGAAGGACGATATTGAGAGGAATAAAAAATGGAAAAAACAAAAACAAAAAAGGTATTTACGGCTATAAAAATAATAAAATATTGTACCATAGAAGTAAAATAAGACTTACAATAAAAATAAATGGTTAAAGATAAAAACGGCTGCAGCTTTAGCTGGAAAAGCAGCTCCCCAATGGTTTGCCAAATTTTTATTATAAATAAAGGGCCTAAGTTTAAAATATAGGTGGAAGTTTTCAAGGGATCGGTCAGATAAGAAGAATACTGCCTTTCATTCCACACACAATACGTGGTTATGTGAAAAAAAAAAAAAAAAATCCAATGAATTCCCATCCTCCGAAATTGTTCGAAATATCGTCTTCATCGCCCGACAGGCCATTAGCTAAGGTTCATAAATATGTGGAAAAAAACCTGCCTGATTATTTTCCATAATAAAAATATATTCCCATTTAGTGAATTTTTTTTTTTATTTGTTCACTGCCTTTACCTAACTGTGCTTCGGAGAAATATTATCACTCTTTCCTCTCACAAAATGTCAGTATTATCTTCCTCTTTAATTCCTGAACAGATGAAACTTGTTCATGCAAAACAGTCCCATTCAAACCCGAAGATCTGTTCACAGAGAAGAGACATCAATAAGGAGGGACTGTCAGATGGGTGAGAGATCTTCAGAGAAAAAGTCCCAAGAGACAGATGCCCTTTCTTCTTAAAGAGTTTTTTAAAAGGAAATTTAAATAAAAGGACATTTCAAGTAAAGGAAGGCCTGACTCTAAACGCTGACAATGAACAAATTCTCAATGCAAGAAACATCTTTCAGTATTACTGAAAAGTTTCCTCAAGGTCGTTTGGATCTCATCAGAATTTAGTCTTAAATGATTACTTTACTGTAGTGCTCAGCATCTCCTACAATAATAATAATAATAATAATAATAATAATAATAATAATAATAATAATAATAATAATAATAATAATAAAAAGTACCAATTATTGATGTTGCAATAAAAGTACCATTTATTGATGTTGCAATACCATCGGGCACCAGAGTAGATGAGAAAGAGAAAAATGGTCAAGTATCAAGACCTGAACACAGAAATAAGAAGTATATGGGATATGCCAGTGGAAATTGTCCCATAATTAGAGGAACACTAGGCATGATCCCAAGATCCCTGAAAAGGAACCTGGAGAAACCAGATGCCGAAGTAGCTCCAGGACTCGAGCAGAAGAGTGTGCTTCTAGAAACAGCGCACATAGTAAGAAAAGTGATGGACCCCTAAGGAGACAAGATGCAACCCCAGAACCCCTAACTATACATACCATCGAGTTGAATATGATAGTTGATAGAAAAAAATAATAAAATTTATCTTAATTGATATTATCTATTGATTCAATTCTAGTTCACTTTCATATTTATAACTGTTTGTAATAAAGATTCACTAAATATCATTTGTGAACGAAAACTAAACTCACTGTACTAATCATGTCATAGGCAAATGAAATTTTTTTTGTCTTGTTGGTTAACTACAAATTATATGGGCTATATAAATGTTTTAATTTAGAATTATTTGGGAAAAGCGAAAAAAAACATCAATTCCTACCTCTATCTCTCGTTTATTTTGTGCAAGTTAAGAAAAAGGAACTGTATTTGAGATAATGGTAAAAATCAACTCCTTTCAAAGCTATTCGAAAATTGCAAAACTTTTGGACAGACGCATCGAAACTTTCGCTTGTTTGGGAACTTTTTCTCTTGTGAGATCAATACACAGATGGACATTTTCTATCTATCTAGAGATATAATATATATATATATATATATATATATATATATCATATATATATATATATATATATATTACAGTGAGCTGGAGAAAGACAGCACAGGATTCACTGCCACAAGCATACTTTTAACTGTTGAATTGTGGTTGAACTTTTTATCATAAAACTTCCTCATACATCTACCCATTACCTCAACCTGACCAATCTCAAAGAACAGTGACACAACTTTGACATATCCGAGTATTTCTCACTCTCTCAGTTCTATTACACATGGGATCACAAAAAAGTAAATTTCACTTCTATGAAGAGGACCTAGCTCAACAATCCCTTCATAAACTACCATCATCGGTTACACTGACACTCCAAGACTCTTCCCAATTTTTTCCTCACAACACATTACCTTTCTTATTCCAGTTATTCTACGACTTACCTCGTCTCTTATCCTACCGTCATCCGTCATTCTTTCGCCACCCCTTAGCATTCATTGCTCCATCTTTCTGGTTTCCATTTCCCTTTAAATATGTCCTGACTTCATTTAACGTTGGCGAAGATCAATGAAGATGGTTTTATATTTGTGCAGAGTCGAGAAGGACTGAAAATATACTTGGCTCCCTGTAATATTTTCATATTACAAAACCTTCATAAACCATTGAAAACTGAGCAACTGCAGCTTCAGTTCGATCATTGGTTAATCAAAGAGTATTAGATTTTATATGAAGGACATCTCACCTCAGCCAGAGCTCGCAGAGAAAACACAGACCTCGAATTTTCAAAAAAGGATTTCTGCACAACAGTTGACGCCTCCGTATTCATGGCCACCGTTCAAAGGTGCTGCTGAATCAAATAGTCATGAGCGACGTAGTTTATTACGGACAGCAATCAAGTCATGAATTTAGGAAGCTGCTTTAAGGGTAATGAGGCTGACCTCCAAATTATGTTCATCCTCTCATCCCTGATTCCTTGGACCACCATTTTCGGGAAGGCACCAAGGCAATGGTACCTTAAATGATGCTTAATAATTTCCTTCTCATAACTGTTACGTCGCAAACTTTGAATTGTTTCACATATTAAAAAATATTAAGGGAAAAAGGCAACAATCCCACATGCACATATGAGCAAATATGTATGATATACATTTATACAGCAGATGATTGTGAGCGCATAAACGAGCATATAATGACACCATCAAAACTCCTGAATCCCCTTCCAACGCCCTACCGCTCAGGGTAATACTAATGAGGTCATTAGGGAAAGGTTTATCTCGGATAAGTGTCAGCGATGAATTTGGGAAACCACCAGGGGCCAATTTCAATGCACAAGAATATTCCTCGGCGTTTGTCTTCCGACTCCTTCATTTTCAACTCATGGAACTTTCATCTTGCTTTGGGGGTGGGGGGGTGGGGGATCCTTTCTTTCACCACCTTGGCGAAGGAAAAAGATCTTTCTAGCCTCTACCTTCATTAGGGAAAAAAATACTTCAGGTTGTCATGTTGTTTGAGAAAAAAAAAATTAAGTCCATCTTTGGTGAATAAAACATTATCTTTGATAAGACAAAAATAAACTAGAAATCTCAATCTTAAGGAGAAAAACAAAAATTTACAGCAATTTCCCTTTTAGGAAAAAAAAACATTCACTCTATCTGAGGGTACTAAATCTCTGTATTATCCATTTTGGAACAAAATAAATTCCTGTAATCTTCCTCCTGAAAGAGATTAGAAATCGTGGCGGTGAGTAGTTTTCTAATCTCTAGCAGAGAGAGAGAAAGAAAAAAGCCTTACGACTCCCATTTTGAGAAAAAGGAAATCCATGAATCCTGAATCTTGGTGACAAAGACATTCCATCTTGTTGACAAATCCTCTGCAAACTGGCTTTGTAAGCAAAAGGAATTTCCATCCCACAGAAGTCAGTCTGTCTCCTCTTGACATTTAGGCGAGAAGACCAACAAGGGAGAACTGGAAAACAGGGACACCTCAGCCGTTTGGAAAGAGAGGGAGGATCGTCCAGGAGGAAGATTAGCGAGACGAACCTACAAGACAGGACAGAGACACCCATTGTCGCTTCTATGTACACAGCCTTTCATTCTTTTAAGCATTTTATCGGTGAAGATTTTTACTGGCACACTGGATATAATTTAAAAACGTCTCTATTCAGTAACAGTACTTCAAGTATATATTGATACAATGTACTTACATACATACAAATACACATACATACATATATACTCGTATACATAGGAATGAACCATCTTCATAGTGTTTTTATTTTTCAATCTCAACTTCTCTTATTAAAGAAAAATTTTTCAACACTAAAATCGGAAATAACAGAAATAACGAAGTCTGTTTCATCTTTTCACAAACAATTTCTCTCTCTCTCTCTCTCTCTCTCTCTCTCTCTCTCTCTCTCTCTCCGTGATTGACTGATTGACTGACTGACAATCTGCCTATCGAGACGGCAGAGATATTCCTTCCTAATTGATGCCGAACCAAAGCCAGACACAAGAGAAAATGACGAAAAATGAATTGTATGAAGTCTCAAACATTCATGTCTTGCTAATATGGAAGAGATGACATTGAATAAACTCTAGCATTTGGTGAGAGAGAGAGAGAGAGAGAGAGAGAGAGAGAGAGAGAGAGAGAGAGAGAGAGAGAGAGGTAATAATCATTATTTGAGTAAAATTAAGTTAGGCGGAATTATCAAGAAAGATCCATACACACACATACGCACAGGTGTGCGTAAAACAAAGCAAATAAGGGAGAGATGTAAAAGAAAGAAAATCTGGAAAAAAAACAAAAGAACTCAATGAGAGAACTTTCCCCAACATTGTCAGCGTTCTTTTAGAGTGAAACAGATCTGGCGCTTTCTTCTCTTCGCGTCGAAAGACGCAGAAAGAACGAGGCAATCAGCCTTCAAGGCAGTGTAGGACAATTTCTCCATATTTCTCAGTTTCATTCTTTTATCTTCCATTATATTCTATTTTCTATTTCCTTATATTTCCATGTTTTAAATATTTTTCTTACTTATTGTTTTAATGTCCAAATATCTACATGTAATTTTGCAGGAGTTCCACAGGACATTTTTAAGCCTATGAATTTTCCCCCTGAACTATGGCCCTAAATTCAACGGGATTCAAAGAGGCAAAAGACAAACAGGCATATACATATAATACATATATACTATATATTTATATATATATATCTATATATATAGATATATCATTCGAGCTACAACTAATTCGTCTACCTTGGAATTGATATATTTTCATATATGTACCGAAGGGGAATTTTTAGTTGATAAAATTCGTCCCCTCATGGGATCGAACCACCGTCTAGTGGACGGGAACGAAATCAGGACGGACAGTGACGTTATCAAGGCAGCCGACTTGATAACGTCACTGTCCGTCCTGATTTCGTCCCCGTTTTCCACTGGACGGTGGTTCGATCACATGAGGGGACGAAATTATTATCAACTAAAAATTCCCCTTCGGTACATATATGAAAATATATCAATTCCGAGGTAGAGCGAATTAGTTGTAGCTCGAATGATATATATATATATATATATATATATATATATATATATATATATATATATATATATATATATATAATATATATAGTACTTAGTTAAGCAGTATGGTGCAATGATTAATATAACCAATATAATAACAAAAATAACAACAACTAATAACTTGTTTGGAAAGCTCACACTTCCTTTTATCCTTCCCCCTTTGATATTAGTTAAGAAATCTGCGACTGCAAACGAACCAGGAAATCGAACAGCAGAAATGAAGGAGCAGACATTTCAGGAGTTTGTCATGAGCTTTCATTTCCTTTTATTTTGCGTCGACGACTATAACCCTCATCTTTCATACTTTCAACAACACGACATTTTTATGCTCCACAAACTGCTTCTATTGTTTTAGTTAATTTTGTTTTTCCCCCACTTGTTCATATTCCTCTGAGACTTAGCAATATCTCTAGCCCAAAGTATCGAAAAGATATCTTTGAATAGGAAACAGAATCTCTTCCGACAGATACCTACTTATGCAGAGGTAATTTTCCAACGCCTGTGAATCCCACCAATGCGGAACAAGATCTCATCAGACGAACGTGATTTATCTCTTGGAAAAGACTTCCTCATGCAGGAGGAGTACCTGCAGAAGACACCGCCTCCCACAGGAGTATTCCACCTGTCGGAAAGACATCACAACGATGAAAATAGCAGAGGAAAGAAACGTCAGCCGCTTAAAAAGTTGGAAGTGGATGACGTCAAAAAAGATGAATATCATCAAAAATTGAAGCAGACAAGAAAGTGTCTTAAAGCAATGAGCACCTCGATATGCAGAGACTTTACAGGACTATAATTGATTGCTTTACTTGGATTATCGCGCTCGAAATACAATTTGTTCTTATCATGGAAGAGGAGGAATTTCTCAAAAAATAATAATAATAAACACTCTTCGTAGTAGCCATAATTCCTATCAAAAGTACTGCAAAAGAAAAGAGGCAGCAGAATTAACCATTTGATGTTCATGGACATCAAGCTGTATGGTAAGAGCACCAAGAAAATAGATACCCTATTCCAGACTATAAGGATTGCATCCGGGGACATGAGGATGGAGTTTGGAATAGAAAAATGTGCTTTGGTCAACATACAAAAGCGCAAAGTAACAAGGACTGAAGGGATAAAGCTACCAGATGGTAACAACATAAAACACACAGACGAGACAGGATACAAATACCTGGGAATAACGAAAGGAGGGAATATAAAACACCAAGAGATGAAGGACACGATAAGGAAAGAATATATGCAGAGACTTGAGGCGATACTCAAGTCAAAGCTCAACGCCAGAGATATGATAAAAGCCATAAACACATGGGCAGTACCAGGAATCAGATACAGAATGGACGAAGGCAGAAATCTGCAGCATAGACCAGAAAACTAGGAAACTTATGTATAATACCAAAGCACTACACTCAAGAGCAAATACTGACAGACTATACATAACACGAAAGGAAGGAGTGAGAGACTACTAAACATAGTGGATTGCGTCAACATCGAGAACAGAGCACTGGGGCAATATCTGAAAACCAGTGAAGACGAGTGGCTCAAGAGTGCATGGGAAGAAGGACTGATAAAAGCAGACGAAGACCCAGAAAATATACAGACACAGGAGATGCACAGAACAGAGGAGTGTACAACAAACCAATGTACGAAACAATACATTAGACAGACGAAAAAAGAACTGGCCCACGATGAACATGTAATGGCTACAGAGGCGAGAGCTCGACGAAGGAAATAGAGGGGATGATAACAGCGCACAAGATCAGGCCCTAAGAACCAGATATGTTCAAAGAACGATAGATGGAAATAACATCTCACACATATGCAAGAAGCGCAATATGAAAAACGAGACCACAAACCACATAGCATCCCGTCGATGCTATCCTGTATTTCTCATATGGATGAAAAACTTAATTCTCAAGAACAGCTAGATCGAATGTAAAAACGTTGATTTGTTTTTAATCAAATATAAAAATGCTTACTAACTACATGGAAAACCTCGCGTAACATCTGTCAAAGTTCGGTGGAAATTAAAAAAACATTTAGAAAGATAACACGAAAATTGAACCTGATCCAAAGAACTTACATATCATATATTACTCTCTCTCTAAAACACGCACTCACACACATATAAATATATATATATATATATATATATATATATATATATATATATATATATATATATATATATATATATACTATATATCACCTCTTTCTATTTCCTTTTTTACCCTTTATGTTTTTTTCTCCTTCCTTTAGATTTGGGTCAAAAGGGCACTAAGTTGTCATCCCAACGACCAAAAATGGCGGGAAGTGCGATTTCAAACAAATAATAATAATAATAATTAATAATAATAATAATAATAATAACAAATGAGGGAGAGGAGTTCACTGACCCCTTTGGTATAATAAGTAATGATCAATGGCATTGCTGTCTGTGTTCACCTGATTAAAGCTGCAAGGCGAACATGAGGTCTTCTTGCTGCTGTTCCGCTCTCCTGAGGAACAGCATCAGGAACAGCGTCAGCTGTCAACTGGGCAGGTGTTGTTCACTTCGCATGAAAGTCCATCTCGTCTTTAACTGTTGCTGGATCCCAGTTCTGCTATTTTGCATTTTCTGTCACTGTTATTATTACCCTCATTGAGGCAAAATCGAAACCAAAACAAGAGAAGAAGGGTACAGAATTTGACCAAAACAAGATTTAAAAAAAATGAAAGACTTGAGAAAAACCTAGTAACTGTAAAAAATGAGAAAGTTAATTATTCATTTACGAAAAAATAATTAAAACCTTATATAGCCCCAAATATTTAGGAATCATGCAACTTAATGAAGAACGGTGGTAAAATAAAAACTAAATATAGCAAATTCATTTTTATGCATGGTTTATTTCGCAAATATTTGTCTCCTTTGACGTACACCTAACGAGTGGAAAATGAGTCAGGGGATACAATGGTGGGTTGTTACGTTTAATATAGACCCGAAAAATCTGTTCCGGATTTCCAATGCGCTCAGTCATTTTTATAGACTGCAAATCCGAAATAGAAAACGGTTACTGTGGACATTACAACCGTTGTATGAAGTGTAATGGTTTTAGGTATCGTTTTAGGATATTGATATTCAATTATGGTTTGATCATCCTTACACTACTTGCACCGAGATTAACTTTTTTTAACTGCCGGTGCCATAACTTTTGTGAAATTAATTACTTTATGTAATTGCTGTCCTGTATTATTATGTTTACGATGACGCATACTAAAATTACGGTGCATTGCAGGAGAAATCATTGTCATCAGTATTACCCAATTACCCGAATTTAACTTTGGCCAGTGGAAGGGAAAATCCATTCCAGGTGAAGGAAGAGACTCCTGGAAAGGGACTGCATCCTTTGCCTGGTCCTTTTGGAGTCACGATTGCATCATATATCATGTTGCTTATATATGTTTGTGTATATGAGATTGAAACTCTTACCATTGTTATATTGACTGTTATTACTAATTAACTGGAACATTACAGTCTTCCCTAAAAACATTGTAATATCATCCGGGGGAATATAATATGTGTGTGTTTGTATGCAAGTATGTAATCATTTTAGTTTCTAGCCAATAACCTAGGTTGCTGAACTTACTTTCTCTCTCTCTCTCTCTCTCTCTCTCTGTCAAAAGTGCACCTAAGCGTGACAGATAGTGAAAATAACTGTGCTGAATTACGTACTCGTTGACTCTTCGAATACAAGAAACTCCCCCATTACCCTTATCGGATTTGATGATCCAGTCGGTAATTGAGCCCAAATGAATATTGGCCCGATTAAACCAACAACGGAAAATTGATACGACCAATTAAACTGACAAGTATCACTCGTTCTCCTGCCATGTTGTTTTGACGGTGATTAAAAATCGATACTTTGTTTATTGGACGAATATAAACGATCCTCTAGCGATGTAGATGATAATATCCAGGTAGGGCTTCAGGGGGATGTTTCCGTGGATCTCTGACGCAGTGTGTAGTAACTGTCTTTTTACCTTTGGATGTCGGTGTAATTCGTCTCCCGAGATTATTCTCTTCTTATCTCTGGTGATAATTAAGCCATGGATGCATAAATAACCTCCATCCTGACTGGCATCTTTATATACGGAACTGTTTGCTACTCTTTCGGGAATCAAACACCAAGTAGAGGCGATTCTCCTGCTAACTTGCAATTCAACCGCTTGAACAAATAACATGTCGATCTTAAATTGTAAAGTAGTCATCTCGTTCGCAAGTTCTCATTAGATTAAACATAATTCAAATATTAAATACCAATCAAGAAAAGAAACTCTCTCGGTGGTAATTTTCCAGCACCCTTTCAATTTCTTTGGACGTTGTAGATCTTCAAAAAAGAAAGAAAAAAAAAAAAAAAAACTCGGAAAAACATGGGAAAGGAATTTTAGTCGAAAAGAAAGAAAAAAAAATGGGAAGATGTTGTTATAGGAAACTTAGGAAATTTAAGAGGTTGATTAAGTAATTCTTGGGATAATGTGAGGCTCGGTTTTTGTATTGACGAGAAAAGGATATAGACGTCTGCGCACACACAGAAACATATATGTATCTCTAAAAGATACACATATATGTGTGTATGTGTGTGTAGGGGCTTGAATACTACATGTGCACATTTATCTGGAAAACTCGCACGACCTATGTTTTCTGTCCTCTATCTAAGGCCAGCAACCTCCAGGTATTGAGTAGAAGAAAAAATCACTCAACAGGCTTTCTTCCCATAATATATACACCCATCATTATGATCAAGAAAAATTAACAGTTCAAGAGTATGTCTGCTGAAATAACGAAGAAAGGAAGATGAAAGAACCAATAAATATTTTTTGAATATACTGAAAGTGAGATATATACATCAGCAACTCTGCACGAAGTCAAAAAATTTTTGGCATGGCAATGGGAAATCCTTTATCACCATTACTCTCAAACCTGTATATGGAATTCTTTGAAAAACGCTACTTACCTAATATCATTCATATTCCTGTAAAGTGGTATCGTTACGTTGATGATTGTTTAGCTGTTCT
>NC_061105.1:22309968-22330146 GCF_015104395.2 Macrobrachium nipponense | reverse complement strand
ACACGCAAAAACACACGACTCACATACACACCTTCTGAGAGGTCCCTTTCAATAACCTGCTTTTGTGAAAGTCTGAGAAGGAATTAATCTCAGCCACAGCCTTTCCATTTGAATGAGCTCCGTCTAACTCCAAAGAGGCCTGAATAACGTGGTATACTGTATGAGGTTGGGAGGGAGGGGAACGGAGTTTGTTTGCGGGGGTGCCATTTCCATAGCTATGCCTAAGAAGGGTTCCATGAGAATAACCTGAATTTGTATTTGATTCAGTGGCGCTGAAGTGAATTTCGGGTCGAATAGTGAGGGAGGAAATATATATATATATATATATATATATATATATATATATATATATATATATGTGTGTGTGTGTGTGTGTGTTTGTGCATCTTCAAACATTTCTCCTGACAAAGGTTGCTCCACTGTGACAATCATACTTTAGCTGCTGAAGTGTTGATTAACCCCTCCGGAGAAAACTTCCACTTCATTAGTTACTTAATATACCAACTCGTTGAAGCCCCTACAGACACTGTGCCACTGTCTTGGGCACACTTGTGCTTCCTGGGTAATAGAGGCCTTCCTTTCGGAAGCCTCTTTCACACTATTCTAATATCCTCCTTTACAGAGGTTTACTATTAAAGGTCCTTGAATACAAAATGTTTACACTGTAAGGCTAATGGATACAAGAAAAGAATCCATCTAGTTCAACAAGAATTCCTTGAATGGACAGCAAGACATTAAGATTCAGCATAGGAGTGGTAGTTATCCCCTAATAGATCTGTGAGATATGAGATATGCAGAAATGAGCAAAACCTGTTGAGTCATGGAGACTGCATAGAACACATCTGGCAAAGTCCACCTCATCAAGGATAAAAGACAGTCGTCCTCATCGCAGTCGAAAGTAAACTCTCAAACGGTCTTAACTGCCCTTTATTTCGAGTGATGCCGAATGTCGCTTCGGCTACTGGCCTTCGATCATTTCGTATCGTGTTCGCAATTAACCTCGTTACCGGCTTTGTTTTATTTTATTTTATTAGAATCTTATGTGACGTCACATAAGATAGCAATTGAGTGTTTTTTTCTAACGTACGATGGTCGATTGCTTGCAAGAACGCAAAGGATATAAAAACTGACATAATAAAAATGCTTAATTCTGAAGGTACGCTGAGAGAGAGAGAGAGAGAGAGAGAGAATGTAAACCACTTTTTCGTTCTAACTTCCTATACTGCAGTAGTGAGGTGTCAACTCATCGTGCTACCCTGTCCCCTTTAGAGACAATAACATTAAAAGTAAATAAACTGAAAAAGTAAATTCATGTAAATACAGAAAAGTTACACTAGAATGACGGTGTATCATGCCACTGATATAGAGTAACCACAGAATTGTGTTTATAGATGAATGATAAGCAGTCATTCAAGTTCACTTGAAATCTAAATCCTGCTGATGAGCATTTTAAGCTCTGTGTCGTAGATTGGACAGAATGCAAAGCAATATGTACGTTTAAATTCATTACCTTGAATTCATTATCAATGCGCACACTAACGTGCATGAATATTTCCTAAAAAAGCACATTTTATACGAATCCAATTCAAGATACTCAGGAAACCACCTCAGAGACATGATAAACTATCATCTATATGCATACTAGTTCTGCATAACTCCATATTGACAAACCGCATTTTGGTACAGAATGAAGCCGCACCTGTTTATCAAGCATGGACATCGGAGTCCATTTCCACCAGATTCCAACCGAACATTAGAATTCATTGTAATGTGCAGAGCGTAGAAGAATTCATGAGTTGATCGTAACTCAGTGCCTAAGAGGAACGGAGACATATTGCACCGTCTCTGTCATCTCTTGTGGAGAGTTCCAAACCGATCCAGGAACGCAGTGAAGTCTGAAGGATCTCGAATTAATGTAGGAGGAATAGTTACTGGTCACCGTTCCTCTCTGGAATGTTTATAGTGGATCTTGTCTTGGTTTCCAGTTGTGCTTTTTTTTCCAGGGATCATTTTGAATGAAGAGGAAGGTTCGGGATATATCCATTGATGACTTGCCTTATGTAATTGCAATAACCACAGCGCCGTCTAACCTTCAGCCGCTTCGACGTTTCAACTTATTGTGACTTGTCTTAAGTTGGTACGGGCTGTGTTTGTTCCATTTGTCTTCAGATGTGTTCACTGACTTGTTTCTCGGCTCTTATGTCGGGATTGATGTAAGTATATTTTGGAATTAAAATTTCGTGGTCCTTACAAATATTCAGTAGAGGGAGAGAATTATACTCTTGTAACCTCTCTAAAATTTACAGATTTGACGAAAGCTTTTTAAAAGTGATGTTGGGACAAAAAAATTTGAGGACGATAAAAAACAGAAAAAAGAAAAAAAACATTGACGAGCATTCTCTCTTGGCTTTGAGTAAGCTCTCTCTCTCTCTCTCTCTCTCTCTCTCTCTCTCTCTCTCTCTCTCTAAGGACATATTTTTACACCTGCACTATTTCCCATCATCATTCCTCGTATTTTTCTTTTCCCCTTTTCCTGCCATCATGGTATACTGTCCCTCTCCCTTCCCTCTTCTTATCCAATTATGTCTCATCTTTTTTCCTTCAGTATTTTCCACATATCCTATATACAGCCTTTGTTAAGACGCTTTCATTAGAAAATAACTCACACTTTGAAGTGATTATTAGAATGAAGGCTGCCTGTTGCCATAACATTTCGGGATTCCAGAACCATCTTTAGTTGGAATTTATCGTTTCCATGAACATTTATTCTTCATAACCATGCTATTTTCTGATGGAAAATTCCTCCCAGTTTATTGTGTAGTGTTTTGCTGCAAGGTTTTCTGCTGTATTGTCTTTAACCAAGTTTTTAATTTTTTTCCTTTATTCAGCCATCTGCTCTTCTCTTTGTATGTGAACCCTTACGTGTATAAGGTAATGTGAATTAAGAATAATTCCAAAGCAAGGAATCGTTACTTTTAGCTTTTAAAAGTCTCCCAACAGCATGAAAGTGCGTTGGATTAATTTTGGGGTCTTTAAGGTAACATTCGCTACTTGCTTTGCAAAGTGACATCATCCACATTCTGCCGAAGTGCCTCGATGTCACTGCCCAGTTCCAGAGGGTTTCAGTCCTTCACTGGGAAAGAGTGATGCTTCTCCTATCGGTAGTCTTGTGGATGTTTGTCTTTAGGAATGTTATTCAGAATAAATTTGCTTCCGTGCAGAGTTGCTGATGTATATATCTCACTTTCTGTATATTTAAAAGATATTTATTGGTTCTTTCATCTTCCTTTCTTCGTTATTTCAGCAGACATACTCTTGAACTGTTCATTTTTCTTGATCATAATGATGGGTGTATATATTATGGAAAGAAAGCCTGTTGAGTTGTTTTTTTCTTCTACTCAATACCTGGAGGTTGCTGGCTTTAAATAGAGGACAGAGAACATAGGTCGTGCGAGTTTTCCAGATAAATGTGCACATGTAGTATTCAAGCCCTACACAGACATACACACATATATGTGTATCTTATAGAGATACGTATATGTTTCTGTGTGCGCGCGGACGTCTATATCCTTTTCTCGTCAATACAAAAACCGAGCCTCACATTATCCCAAGAGTTACTTAATCAACCTCTTAAATTTCCGAAGTTTCCTAGAACAACTTCCGCCCATTTTTTTTTTTCTTTCTTTCTTTCTTTTCGGCTAAAATTCCTTTCCCATGTTTTTCCGAGTTTTCTTTTCTTTTTTGAACGATCTACGACGTCCAAAGAAATTGAAAGGGTGCTGGAAAATTACCACCGAGAGAGTTTCTTTTCTTGATTGGTATTTAATATTTGAATTATGTTTAATCTAATAAGAACTTGCGAACGAGATTACTACTTTACAATTTAAGATCGACATGTTATTTGTTCAAGCGGTTGAATTGCAAGTTAGCAGGAGAATCGCCTCTACTTGGTGTTTGATTCCCGAAAGAGTAGCAAACAGTTCCGTATATAAAGATGCCAGTTAGGATGGAGGTTATTTATGCATCCATGGCTTAATTATCACCAGAGATAAGAAGAGAATAATCTCGGGAGACGAATTACACCGACATCCAAAGGTAAAAAGACAGTTACTACACACTGCGTCAGAGATCCACGGAAACATCCCCCGGAAGCCCTACCTGGATATTATCATCTACATCGCTAGAGGATCGTTTATATTCGTCCAATAAACAAAGTATCGATTTTTAATCACCGTCAAAACAACATGGCAGGAGAACGAGTGATACTTGTCAGTTTAATTGGTCGTATCAATTTTCCGTTGTTGGTTTAATCGGGCCAATATTCATTTGGGCTCAATTACCGACTGGATCATCAAATCCGATAAGGGTAATGGGGGAGTTTCTTGTATTCGAAGAGTCAACGAGTACGTAATTCAGCACAGTTATTTTCACTATCTGTCACGCTTAGGTGCACTTTTGACAGAGAGAGAGAGAGAGAGAGAGAGAGAGAGAGAGAGAGAGAGAAAGTAAGTTCAGCAACCTAGGTTATTGGCTAGAAACTAAAATGATTACATACTTGCATACAAACACACACATATTATATTCCCCCGGATGATATTACAATGTTTTTAGGGAAGACTGTAATGTTCCCAGTTAATTAGTAATAACAGTCAATATAACAATGGTAAGAGTTTCAATCTCATATACACAAACATATATAAGCAACATGATATATGATGCAATCGTGACTCCAAAAGGACCAGGCAAAGGATGCAGTCCCTTTCCAGGAGTCTCTTCCTTCACCTGGAATGGATTTTCCCTTCCACTGGCCAAAGTTAAATTCGGGTAATTGGGTAATACTGATGACAATGATTTCTCCTGCAATGCACCGTAATTTTAGTATGCGTCATCGTAAACATAATAATACAGGACAGCAATTACATAAAGTAATTAATTTCACAAAAGTTATGGCACCGGCAGTTAAAAAAAGTTAATCTCGGTGCAAGTAGTGTAAGGATGATCAAACCATAATTGAATATTAATATCCTAAAACGATACCTAAAACCATTACACTTCATACAACGGTTGTAATGTCCACAGTAACCGTTTTCTATTTCGGATTTGCAGTCTATAAAAATGACTGAGCGCATTGGAAATCCGGAACAGATTTTTCGGGGTTCTATATTAAACGTAACAACCACCATTGTATCCCCTGACTCATTTTCCACTCGTTAGGTGTACGTCAAAGGAGACAAATATTTGCGAAATAAACCATGCATAAAAATGAATTTGCTATATTTAGTTTTTATTTTACCACCGTTCTTCATTAAGTTAACATGATTCCTAAATATTTGGGGCTATATAAGGTTCTTTTAATTATTTTTTTCGTAAATGAATAATTAACTTTCTCATTTTTTACAGTTACTAGGTTTTTCTCAAGTCTTTCATTTTTTTAAAAACTTGTTTTGGTCAAATTCTGTACCCTTCTTCTCTTGTTTTGGTTTCGATTTTGCCTCAATGAGGGTAATAATAACAGTGACAGAAAATGCAAAATAGCAGAACTGGGATCCAGCAACAGTTAAAGACGAGATGGACTTTCATGCGAAGTGAACAACACCTGCCCAGTTGACAGCTGACGCTGTTCCTGATGCTGTTCCTCAGGAGAGCGGAACAGCAGCAAGAAGACCTCATGTTCGCCTTGCAGCTTTAATCAGGTGAACACAGACAGCAATGCCATTGATCATTACTTATTATACCAAAGGGGTCAGTGAACTCCTCTCCCTCATTTGTTATTATTATTATTATTATTATTAATTATTATTATTATTATTTGTTTGAAATCGCACTTCCCGCCATTTTGGTCGTTGGGATGACAACTTAGTGCCCTTTTGACCCTCCCAAACTCTAAAGGAAGCGAGAAAAAAACATAAATGGGTAAAAAAGGTAAATAGAAAGAGGTGATATATAGGTATATATATATATATATACATATATATATATATATATATATATATATATATATCTATATATATATATATATATATATATATTTATATGTGTGTGAGTGCGTGTTTTAGAGAGAGAGTAATATATGATATGTAAGTTCTTTGGATCAGGTTCAATTTTCGTGTTATCTTTCTAAATGTTTTTTTAATTTCCACCGAACTTTGACAGATGTTACGCGAGGTTTTCCATGTAGTTAGTAAGCATTTTTATATTTGATTAAAAACAAAATCAACGTTTTTACATTCGATCTAGCTGTTCTTGAGAATTAAGTTTTTCATTCCATATGAGAAATACAGGAATAGCATCGACGGGATGCTATGTGGTTTGTGGTCTCGTTTTTCATATTGCGCTTCTTGCATATGTGTGAGATGTTATTTCCATCTATCGTTCTTTGAACATATCTGGTTCTTAGGGCCTGATCTTGTGCCGCTGTTATCATCCCCTCTATTTCCTTCTTGAGCTCTCGCCTCTGTAGCCATTACCATGTTTCATCGTGGGCCAGTTCTTTTGTCTGTCTCATGTATTGTTCGTACATTGGTTTGTTGTACACTCCTCTGTTCTGTTTGTCATTCTCCTGTGTCTGTATATTTCTGGGTCTTCGTCTGCTTTTATCAGTCCTTCTTCCCATGCACTCTTGAGCCACTCGTCTTCACTGGTTTTCAGATATTGCCCCAGTGCTCTGTTCTCGATGTTGACGCAATCCACTATGTTTAGTAGTCCTCTCACTCCTTCCTTTCGTGTTATGTATAGTCTGTCCGTATTTGCTCTTGAGTGTAGTGCTTTGTGTATTATCATAAGTTTCCTAGTTTTCTGGTCTATGCTGCAGATTT
Organism: Macrobrachium nipponense; assembly: GCF_015104395.2. NCBI lineage: Eukaryota > Metazoa > Arthropoda > Malacostraca > Decapoda > Palaemonidae > Macrobrachium > Macrobrachium nipponense. Next base: position 22,323,331 of record NC_061105.1, on the reverse strand, counting down.
CTGCCTTCGTCCATTCTGTATCTGATTCCTGGTACTGCCCATGTGTTTATGGCTTTTATCATATCTCTGGCGTTGAGCTTTGACTTGAGTATCGCCTCAAGTCTCTGCATATATTCTTTCCTTATCGTGTCCTTCATCTCTTGGTGTTTTATATTCCCTCCTTTCGTTATTCCCAGGTATTTGTATCCTGTCTCGTCTGTGTGTTTTATGTTGTTACCATCTGGTAGCTTTATCCCTTCAGTCCTTGTTACTTTGCGCTTTTGTATGTTGACCAAAGCACATTTTTCTATTCCAAACTCCATCCTCATGTCCCCGGATGCAATCCTTATAGTCTGGAATAGGGTATCTATTTTCTTGGTGCTCTTACCATACAGCTTGATGTCCATGAACATCAAATGGTTAATTCTGCTGCCTCTTTTCTTTTGCAGTACTTTTGACATAGGAATTATGGCTACTACGAAGAGTGTTATTATTATTATTTTTTGAGAAATTCCTCCTCTTCCATGATAAGAACAAATTGTATTTCGAGCGCGATAATCCAAGTAAAGCAATCAATTATAGTCCTGTAAAGTCTCTGCATATCGAGGTGCTCATTACTTTAAGACACTTTCTTGTCTGCTTCAATTTTTGATGATATTCATCTTTTTTGACGTCATCCACTTCCAACTTTTTAAGCGGCTGACGTTTCTTTCCTCTGCTATTTTCATCGTTGTGATGTCTTTCCGACAGGTGGAATACTCCTGTGGGAGGCGGTGTCTTCTGCAGGTACTCCTCCTGCATGAGGAAGTCTTTTCCAAGAGATAAATCACGTTCGTCTGATGAGATCTTGTTCCGCATTGGTGGGATTCACAGGCGTTGGAAAATTACCTCTGCATAAGTAGGTATCTGTCGGAAGAGATTCTGTTTCCTATTCAAAGATACCTTTTCGATACTTGGGGCCAGGGATATTGCTAAGTCTCAGAGGAATATGAACAAGTGAGGGAAAAACGAAATTAACTAAAACAATAGAAGCAGTTTGTGGAGCATAACTATGTCGTGTTGTTGAAATTATGAAAGATGAGGTTTATAGTCGTCGACGCAAAATAAAAGAAAATGAAAGCTCAAGACAAATTTCTGAAATGTCTGTTCCTTCATTTCTGCCGATTCGATTTCCTGGTTCGTTTGCAGTCGCAGATTTACTAACTAATATCAAAGGGGGAAGGATAAAAGGAAGTGTGAACTTTCCAAACAAGTTATCAGTTGTTATTTTTGTTATTATATTGGTAATTGCACCATACTGCTTAATAAGTACGTATGTATTTATATGTATATGCCTGTGTGTCTTTTGTCTCTTTCATATGGAAGGTTTTGAGACCGAGTTGCTGCTCAGTATCATACATTTTAATTTGGCCTTGATCTAAATAATTTTTTGGTTGCCTCTCCTTTGCATGCATCAGTTTAGTAACTAGATGCTATAGTGGTTCATTCAGTGATTAATGATGCTGAATTTTGGGCCATTGTTTAGGGAGGAAAATTCGAAGGCCTAAAAATGTCCCGCAGAACTCCTGTAAAATTACATGTTGTAGATATTTGGAAAGTAAAACAATAAGTAAGAAAAATGTTTAAAACATGGAAATAGAGGGAAATAAAAATTATAATGGAAGATAAAAGAAAGAAATTGAGAAATATGGAGAAATTCTCCTACACTGCCATGAAGGCTGATTGCCTCGTTCTTCCTGCGTCTTTCGATACAAAGAGAAGAAAGCGCCAGATCTCTCTCACTCTGATAGAGCGCTGACAACTGTTGGGGAAAGTTTTTTCCTTTAGTTTTTAGTTTTTTTTCTCCAGAATTTCTTTCTTTTACATCTCTCCCTTATTTTTTTGTTTTACGCTCACCTTTGCGAATGTTTGTATGGATGGATCTTTCTTGATAATTCCGCCTAACTTTATTTTTCTCTAATAATGATTATTACCCTCTCTCTCTCTCTCTCTCTCTCTCTCTCTCTCTCTCTCTCTCTCTCTCTCTCTCTCTCACCAAATGCTAGAGTTTATTGAAGGTCATCTCTTCCATATTAACAAGACATGAATGTTTGAGACTTCATACAATTCATTTCTCGTCATTTTCTCTTGTGTCTGGCTTTAGTTCGGCGTCAGGTAGGAAGGAATATCAGGCAGACTGTCAGTCAGTCAGTTAGTCAATCACGGAGAGAGAGAGAGAGAGAGAGAGAGAGAGAGAGAGAGAGGAATGGTGTGTGAAAAGATGAAACTAGTGTTGAATTTAGGGGATTTTAAGGTTGACAAATTTTTCTTTAATAAGAGAAGGTGAGATTGAAAATTGAAAACACCATGAAGATGGTACGTTCCTATGCATACGAGTATATATGTATGTATGTGTATATGTATGTATGTAAGTAACATCATATCAAAATATTCTGTAAGTAATGTTACTGTATAGATAGGTTTTTAAATTATATCCAGTCTGCCAGTAAAAATCTTGACCGCCAAAATGCTAGAAAAGAATGACATTGGGTGTCTCTGTCCTGTCTTGTAGGTTCGTCTCGCCTCCTGGACGATCCTCCCTCTCTTTCGAAACGGCTGAGGTGTTCCTGTTTTCCAGTTCTCCCTTGTCGGTCTTCTCGCCCAAATGTCAAGAGGAGACAAACTGTCTTGTGTTTGATGGAAATTCCTTTAGTGTACAACGCCAGCTTGCGGAGGATTTGTGAATTTCGTCGGTTGCCTCAGCAGTTTTTTAATTACCAGCCATTCTCCAGTCTTTTTATTTCTATGAAATACTGATATATATTTCCTTATTGCATTCTTGTCTACCAAAAGTTCCATAAATGAATCCATGTTCCTGTTCCCATCAGTTTTTCCATTTTCTTTTTCACCAACAGAGTATTTAACATCGACATGTTTCTGATTACCAGAGACTTAGTGTAATGCCATCATTTCCCGTATTGTTACATTTTCCGTAGCACGAACAGTTTCCACGAAAGAGCCCACCAGTTTCCGGGTAAACGAGAAGGAAAGCTCAACTTAGTTTTCCTATACATAATCTGCCGGAAGCGTCTCGTTTACCCCAGAAGGTTTTATTCCTCCCAAATGCCAGGGAAAGTGACCCTTTGAGAAGGTCGGAGGTTAAAATCGGAGCCATTAAAGGGTTTTATTTCATCGTAAAGGGATTGAGGTGTGTGAGGAGTTGGGGGTGCTGTAGCCAAAGGAATTATGGGGGATATTCTTGGTGTTTCAAGGTAATATTTTAAATTAGCTATTCGTTAAATTTTCGCGAACATCAGAGAGTTTCGAGACCGTAATTCCCAACCCTAAGGGCGTTACATACCTTCACAAAGCTCGGACAAAAGTGCCTTTACCATTTAGATGAAGAAGAGAGTACGAATAAATTATGAAATTTATGTTATGCAGCCAACCGCTGGGGGCACTTTTTCTGTGCCTAAGGCAGAAAGGAAAAAATAAATAAAAAATATAAAGAGTGAGATGGCGAGAGGTTAGAGAGTAAGACGGAAGTAAGGAAACGGGAATGAAGGAAAAGTGAAGGATGAGGAGTATTTGCAGCGCCATGGACGGAAGGAACGCTGAAAGTACTCCTAGTAATGTCAAGCAAGAGAGGCTGGACGGACGACAGAAGTCTGAACTTGGAGCTCATGACCTCTACACTGCCGGAATTGCTGTGTATTTCTCAGACGTGACAAATTCTGAGTAAAAGAAGGGCTTGTGTGATTTTTATATCTGTATATTTTGGTTACCTGCAAACTCTTAACTTTCTGTTTGATTATTTGGAAATTTTGATTAATTAGTATACTCTACTGAGGCTTGATTTGCATGAATTTTTATCGTCTGCAGTTACTCTTTGTTCTATCTAAAATCTTCACGTGTACCTATAGTCCTCTGTTGGGATACAAGGAAATTGACTCATTCGAGTAATAGGGACAAAACGCTTTATTTGCTCATTTTTATATAAGTTTATCAAGTCTATAATTTGGATGCATTTATTGTGAAATTTGACAATTTGAAGGATTAGCGATTATGTTCCTGTGGTTGAAAATTATCAATGATGTTGCAATATATTGTTTATAGATCTGACAAACTTAACTTTCTTTAAGTTCTTATAAAGGAACTTCATCTTCGAGTTAAGCGTCATCTCATTTGGTTTATAAAGTTGTTTGTATATATGTTATGTAGTTTAATATTTATAGAATGTCAGTAGGATTCGACGTCGCTTTGAACTTCTCTCTCCCTTTAATGGCGATACAATTCCTGACGTTGCTGAATCTCTTCGTGAGGTCTGGATTCACTGATACAATCCAGAAGCGTTCTTCAGTCAAGCGTGAGAATAAATCAACTCAGTTCTGGAGGAACAGAACTCCAAACGTTGACCTTTATGCAAACGTTCGCCCTAAACCGAAGAAGGAAACCAAAAAGTATTTACGTGGTTTGAAGCAAAAGCAAATTTTCTTCTCACAGTATAGAGAGCACGGGTGCTGTTTCTCCCCTTCAGCTGCCAAGGTTGGGAAATCTCCACCTTCCCCTGGTTTTGCTTGAGTCGATGCTGTGAGACTTTATCTTTGAGTATGTATGTATAGATAGACAGTATGTGTTTGTGGTTTTTTTTTTTTAATCCGAACTAAATATCGACTTTCGTTCAGGAAAAGATCCCCATTTCGCCTCAATACAACCCTGGTGAAGATGGAGGGAGAATGCGGTGCTTATATTGATAAGTTGTTTTCTTATGTTTCTTTTATTTATTATCCTCAACATAATTTTTGACGAAGTTTCTCTCAAATGTTGTATGGGGCACGAAGTATTTTTTACGGATAGTGAAGTTTTAATGACGTTTCTTACTTGGACAGGACTGATTTATCGATGCAACTTGAAGGTTAGTTGATAAGAGAGAGAGAGAGAGAAGAGAGAGAGAGAGAGAGAGAGAGAGAGAGAGAGAGCATAAACACATTTTAAGCTGTCTCCGTGGCTCTAAGTCTAATACCTTGTACTTAGGTGACCATTAATGAAAAAAAGATTCCTCCAGTTGGAAGAAAATATGGAATTTTCAGAGAACACAAGAAAGGCCTTGACCATATTTATGCAAAGAAAATTCGCAAGATTTCCATTGCAAGAGAGAAGCTGGTGTTACATTTATGTAAAAGGTAAAATAACAAAGACACAGATAAAGCAGAGTCGAGATAAAAGAGAAGAATTATTTCCAGTGGAGAAGAAAAAAAATAAAAAATAAATAAAGACTCGGTTTAGAGTCGAAAAGAAGTTGCTGAACTCTAAAGCTGGAAGGTTGTCATATATTGGTGATGTTTAGGTTTCGCCATAAATGAATGGAACGTCTTTTTTTTTTTATAATAAAAGGCAAGAGATGGTTCTTAATTAAGGAAAATATTACACATATTCTTGGAAAGGTTTCTGTAGCTCTCCTGAAGGAAAATGTAACTAAATTTATTTATTAGTGAAAAATTTAAGTATTTTCATCTGTTGTCCCCTATTTGGGTTTCTTTTTTTGCTTTTACGGAGTGGCTTTTTTTTTTTTTTTTTTCTATCATGAAGCCGTAAAATTAAAGAGAAACACTAGGTATACAGGGTTTGGAAGTAAAGTATCCGTAATGAAATATCTATAATCGTCATTAAAATGTAAATTAGGAATATTTTTATTTCTTATTTGATCCTCATCATTTTCTTGTGTTCGCCCTCTCTCTCTCTCTCTCTCTCTCTCCTCTCTCTCTCTCTCTCTCTCTCCTCTCTCTCTCTCTCTGCAAACCTGTTGAAGTCATTCAAGCGTTTTAACCTCCGCCGTAACACATGCAGATGAAAAATGGTTTCTTATAAGTTGCGAGAATAAAAACCACCTTACGTTTTTATTGATATATTTTATATTTATTAATTCATATTTTTCTCGTATTGCAAAAAATGAATTTTCCAACTCTTTCTGAAGCTCGGCAGATGCTGTTGACTTCGTTTTGAGAATTGACATCCAACAGAAAGAAGCGATAGCCCATTATTAATATGATATTTTTGTTTTTGTCCATAAATCACGTTTTAGCGTTTCCTAAAATTAATAAAAAGGTCAAAGGATTTAATTTCATTTTTGGTACTCAATCAGGTCATACAAATGTAATCTACAAAACGCGCAAGTGGCCTGAATCCAAAAAGGCTAAAACGTTCTACTACTAAACCCATTCACTACAGCAATGGATTGCTGTGAGTATTACTGTTTTGATTTAAAATTGTGGAAGATGTGGGCCTTTGCCTTAGGGGGATGGTTAAAATCTGTAAGAGTGCTCTTCCCTCCTATTCATTTCATTTTGGAATTATTTTTATTTTGCTCAATGTTCAGTATGCCCATCCGATTCTCCATCCTTTGTAAGTCTGCCTGAAACAATAAAAAAAGGAAATTATAAAAAAACAGCTCTCGTTAACTCTAAGCAATTATGGCTTTTTTTTTTTTTTACCTTACTGGGTGATTAAGCGCATTAAAAAAAACGCCTTTCGTTGAGTTCTTTGAAATGTCGTGTTATCCTTATTACACTTTTTCTGTTCTCCTCTTACGTGTGTATCTATTAGGCAGAGAATGACCTTCCCTATTAAATGTTTTTTTTTTTATTCATATAGTAAATAAGTGTAAGGAAAAGATTAGATTGTTACAATGTTATTTTCAACAGTTGGCAGTTCTAATGATACTCGACCTTGTAATCATTCAGACAAAATCTATTTTGTCAGATCACATTATTTAAATTGGGTGATACAAAATTTTAAAGCTCTCTCTCTCTCTATCTCTTGCTCTCTCTCACATATATTAATTATATATATTATATATATATATATATATATATATAATATATATATATAATATATATATATATATATATATATATATATATATATATATATATATATATATATATATATATACTATAATATATATATAATATATATATATAATATATATATATATATATATATATATATAAAGTATCCCTATTCAAATGGAAGAAGCTGAAAAGGGCCATTGACTTGAAATTGAAGCCCCAAAGAATACGGTATTCATCAGAAAGAAATGACAGAAGGTTTTGGTTGATACAGAAAGAAGAGATCAATTATTAGAAAATAAAACAAGATTATAAATGAATAAATTTCATAAATAAATAGCTAGAAATGTAAATAAATTATTGAAATACAATGCGAGTTGTTCTAGGGTAGTAGTGTATCGCATATTCGCTGGAACTTTAGAGGTTCCATATGTACAACGTCCTCATTTTTATTATTATAATGATGATAATAAGGTTGGGTGCGAGAGGAGAATTTCCGGGTAGATCGTGTTATCAGAGCAATTGTGAAGGAAATTGAGCACTCTCAGCACGTAGCTGAGAGTGAGCGAAGGAAATTGAGGACTATAATGTACGGTTCCGTTTCTATGGGCCTAGAGAACCAAGAAGGGCACAGGCAAGCCAAAACCTAGAGGAACGCTGCTAGAAGATAAGTAAAGGAGGCGCGCTTCTTCAACATGTCTAATTATGAAGTGACGGAATCATTTTTGCAATAAGCTTTGTTTTAGTAATTAAAAAGAGAGAGAGGGAAACTCACTGCTCCCAATGACATTGATGTAAGTGATGAATGACACCTTTTTTTTTTTTTTTTTTTTTTTTTTTTTTTTTTTTTTTTTTTTTTTTTCTTCATCAGTGATATCAGTCCACTTTTTCATAGTAATACAAAACTGACCTATTCTTTTCTTCTTCCAGGTAAAGTGGATATCAACCGTTCGTTGGAAATTAGCTCGCTTGAAAAGTGATGTGCCATTGAGTATGTATGTAAGTATGGTATTTTTCTTTTAAATGTTTGTCCATACTTGTGTGTGAGTATGTAGTTTATGTATGGTTGCACATGTATGTGCCTATGTAGCCAAAAAAATTTTTTAAAGAAAACTTGAATGTCATTGTGAAAAGGGTTATGTAGTCGAATTTCCAATTTTTGTGAAAATCAAATATAATACTCCACCCCTTTCTGGTCACAATAAGTAAATCTCTCTCTCTCTCTCTCTCTCTCTCTCTCTCTCTCTCTCTCTCTCTCTCTCTCTCTCTCTCTTCTTTTTATGCTGAACCCATATATTTTGATAATATAATGTTAGGTTGCCAGCCACTTGAGCTTTAATATGAAATGATGAAAGCTTTAGGTAAGATTAAAATTAGAGGTAGATAGCTCATGTTATATTATTGGTTACACTTGGTCACGTGTAGATCCCTTCTTGCCAATTCTGGCCAAGTACATTATTACGTATAGTGACGTCCTTTCATCCCAGAGGTATATTTTCAGTCTCATTCGGGAGCCGAGACGCGTCTCTTTCGCTCTCAATTCTCGAACATCCAAAAGGTACTTGATAAGAGATATAGAATATAATTATCCTCTAACACAAATGAGGCGCTCTTGGTGGAATAAAAGTCATCTGCTGAAAGATGGAAACGACGTTATCTTTGTCGGTTGAGTTTTTCTGAAGGAAACTTCTTTGTAATCTGTGATGGTGGATGTTAATGTTGCTTAAGTAACCAGCTTTTTCCCTCTTGAAATGTGCCTTGTTATGTCAGCCTATTATGCGTATAGCCGGTTTGTTGGTGGTTTTTAAGGTGTATTTAGCACTTGACGTCAAATCACACTTGTAATACGAGATGTCGAAATAATATACTCGTTTTTCATTCATAATTACCTAACTCACATATGCACTTTCAGTGGAATAACCTTTAGTAATTTACAGGTGTATGTTAAGTACATTTTGTGCAGTGATGAGTTAACTAAGGTATCAGACTGATCATTCAAATGGCAATATTTCTTTATTCAGTTTTCATATTCACAGGAATGGATGAATGACTAGTGTAACCTTTCATTCTTAATAAGTGACTTCCATTCCTTGTTTCACTATTTGCGTCTCTCCTTCACCTCTTTTGTTATGGACCTTCGTTTCCATTTTGAGCCGTTCCTGATAAGTTATTCCATTCTGCTCGCCTCTTGTCCATTGCTGCATTAATTTTTTTTTTATCCTGTTTATTTTATTTTATATATATATATATATATATATATATATATATATATATATATATATAATATATATATATATATATATTTACTTTATTCAGTAACGTTTTGGTTCCTGGGTTCATTGCCTTAGTGCGCGTCTTGCTGTGAATGATCTCTAATTTGCCATCTGCATTCCGTTAGTTTTTCACCAGTTGGCGCTTCTTGACCTTTTGATTCGCTGCATCTTCCCATTCCATTAAAAAATAACCGATTCCATTTCTGTACTTTTCATCTTTTTCATTTATAGTCGTGTTTTCTCCTGCTAGGGGAACGCCGCTATTGCGCCTTACGTGGTGGACTGTTACCATTACTAAATAATGTTTGCAGAGTCATTTCGGCCTCTAGCCTTTACTTCTACTTTACCTTTTACTTTTCTTTATCCCCATTCCCATTTCCTTTCTTCAGTTTTACTGTCCAACCACTCAAACTCCCTCTTTCATTGTCAGAAGCAGGGGATGGCTGAAAGTGCCGCAGTGCTGGACTTTCATTGCATTTTCTTAAGTCATTCAAATAATTTAAAAGTAGTTTGGAATTATTATTTTAATTTCGGAATCATTTCATTCAAGTCATAATTGTTTGTCCATTTTGTTGCGTTTTCATTCTTTCCTTTTCATTATTCTTTCGTCTTTATATTTCCATATTCGTAAGATTATTCCTTCCATTCCGTCGCCTCACCTTTCATTCACCTCGAGGACCTCGTTCCGTTCCGTCCCGTCGGTGGCGGGATCCTCATTTCACTCTGGGCCTCAGATTCGGATCTTGAATTCGGGAAAGGAGACTTCGGAAGGGACTTCAGTCCTCTCTCTTGGTAGTCGCTTTCGTTGGAGTTAATTATGCAGTTTAATGTCCTATGAGGTTTTTCATTCTTCGAAAGATGAGGAGAGTGAGATCGAGAAGTGAGGAGGATTAGAGAGAGGTAGAATTGCGTGTGTGTGTGTATATATATATATATATATATATATATATATATATAATATATATATATATTTTATATATGTGTGTGTGTGTGTGTGTGTGTGTGTGCTGTGTCTGTGTCTGTGTGTGTGGGTGTGTCTATGTAGTATGAATGAATAAGGAATGCCTCCAGACTATTTTTAAAATGCGCACGCTTACTCTTTCTCGTGTCTTTTTCACCAACATCTCTCAGCGCTTCTTGTCACCCTTCCCATTGCCTTTAAACATCTCCCTACATTCCTCCCTTTCCCTCCCACTCACTACTTCGCCTCACTCGACCCTTCCGTTCACATATCCTTCATCTCTCCCTTATCGAGAGCCTCCTGGAAGGAAGTCTGTGAACAAGGGGCCAAGGTCAGAACGACGTCCATTGCCATAAATGCCGAAATTTTTAAGCCAACTTCGGACCGGATTTACTGTATAGTTTTCATCAAAGGGCTCTTCCACTCACGTTTTTGGCATTTAGTGTTTTGTAGTTTTTTTTTCTTTTTCTTTATTTTTCATGTAATAGACATAAAAATAGTTTTTCGTTTTGGTCATATACAACATGAATGCTCACAGAAAATATTCGTGCAATATATGTATATGTTTTATATATATTATTAATATATATATTATATATATATATATATATATATATATATATATATATATATATATATATTATATATATATATTTATATACATACGTATATATATATATATATATATATATATATATATATATATATAATATATATATATATATATATATATAATATATACATATATGTAATAGACATAAAAATAGTTTTTCGTTTTGTCATGTACAACATGAATGCTCACAGAAAATATTTGTGCAATATATGTATATGTATTTATATATATATATATATATATATATTATATATATATATATTAGGACTTGTGCCTTGTATGATAAGGCGCCCTATGAGGTAATGTTAGACTTGCGATAATCTTACGCTAAGTCGGTTGGTATTGCACTTCCATCTTCAATGGAGTGTCTTGGGGTTTGTAGATCACTTACGAAGTCGGTATTATCTTGTTTATGACGATGATGTGTTAAACTCATGGTGAGGAGGTTCTTGTAGAAAACACGAAGTATAATATATATATTCTTCTGAAGTTTTACATGCTGAAGATCAGATATGATTGTACAAGTCTTCTAATAACGATAGCTTGATCGCTTCTGCCAATGATGATGGCTACTTCTGTTCTCTCTACATGATAAAGCTTAGGTAAAGAGATACAGGTCTTCTAATGACGATAGCTAACTCTGTTCTGCCTGTCTACCATCTCTGTTACAAGTTATGAGGGAACAGACAGTAGTTCGAACATATGAACATACATACAAATGACATAGTTACATACGAACACACAATCAAATGAGACACGCTACAGATCACGTAGGCCGTTTGAATTATAGGTCGGGGTAGTTGTCTCAAGCAGGGAGCTTGGACTGTTTCAAAACAAATGAATGACCACAGATGACGGCATGTCAACTTAGCCTACATACTTATTGTATACGTCATCTTTAGCGTCTCTAGTCTGATCACATTCCTGCAAGTAAACTGGTTGACCTCTCTAGTTTTAGTCTTTTATATATATGGACTAACATTCCATATTTTTATTATGTAAACACTTACATTAGCTCGGTCAGCTACCAAAACCAACTACTGAATATTACTCAAACTTGACTTGCATTTGACTTATAGGAGTGTGATACAGACACTATGTGAATATATATATATATATATATATATATATATATATATATATATATATATATATATATATATATATAAGTAAATAAAAATTCATGGTGTACATGAATTGATTCAAGTAATAAAATATAAAACAATGATATTGGTAAATAATAGTGATCACGTGATATATAATGATACAGTTTTTCACTCCATCTCATTAAGATACATATGCTACAGAAAATACTAATGTACTCTGATAATTGCATAGAATGAAGATTAACATGATAAAAATCATATTTTAACTGATAAAAAATTTCATATATGAATTGATAAAATTATTAATGTTTATGCTGATTGATTCGTTGATTTTTATGCTAACTTATATCTGTTATATATCTTGATTCATTAATCCATACACTAACTCATATATAACTGCAGATATTGGTAAGATAAAAGGTAACAGATTGATTCATTAATCCATACACTAACTCATATATAACTGCAGATATTGGTAAGATAAAAGGTAACAGATTGATTATAGGCTACCTGATTTGTTTATACATATGTATATGGATTCATATAATTATGATTAATATATGTGCACATTAAATAGATTCCTATTGCGTACACGCAAAGATATATTTAGATTCTGTTATTTATGATCATTTATATAAGGATACATGATACTTTATATATATAGGATACATGACCGAGGTTATACTACTTCACTTTTAACTAGCGTTCGAACAACTTTTCGTCCATTACACAGTTCCAGACAACCACCTATAGCCAAATGAAACGGCCTATTTCACAGGGTTAAAACAAGGGGAAAATTTGCCTGGGCGGGTCCAACGTTCTATTTTGCGCTCATACTTTATTCTCTGCATCCTAAGCTACACGATTACGTTCGCGATGAATAAAAAAACATCCCAGCACGAGTCCTTCGCCAGCAAAGTAGAGTTGAATATCCTTCGGGTCGTAATTGTCGGAAGTATGTCCCTTTTGTAGTCGATTTCCACAGCCGCCGGAGCGTTCCGCATTAAAACGAGATTAACGACGAGATACGGTGTCGGTCGAAGAAGTCCATGATGGTGCTTATTCCTTTCACATTGTAGGCGGTTGTTACTCGACTGCCGTCGTCCGCAGCGACGAACGATTTTTTTGAAGTTGCGATGTGAAACTCTCGTACTGCAGGATACTGTAACAGGTTCCATTAATCAGCCTGCAAGTGAAATTAATACTTGTCACAAGGGCAAAGTAAATTCAGACGACATCCAAATACAGGGAAGGGAGAGAGCCATTTAGACCAGACTTAACCCACATGAATTCGCTGATATTTTGGAATTCAAAAGAGTCCGCTGTACAAACTTTTTTTATCCATGGCATTAACAATGAGTGAACCTATCCAGGTCTATGATGACTTGTAAAAATATCCATATTATAAAAAAATAAATAGATATCATTACGAATCTCAAAGAAAATTCGATATTACTGGTAGTAAGTTACTAGACAAAGAAGTGGAAAATGGAGCTATTTGTAAGATTGCCAGGCAACATAAGAGTCAAAGAGAAGATTAATCATGATTCTGTATTTCTCTATGCTAACTGAAATTAAGTTGTGATAAAATCTGATCCTATGTG
>NC_061105.1:22272606-22309468 GCF_015104395.2 Macrobrachium nipponense | reverse complement strand
GTCTTTGTCTCTGTAGCACTAGCTCTAGTTTATGTGAATGTACTTCTAAGGTATTTAGAAAAGATTATAAGACCAACCATATAAGCATGTAGGGTATCCCCTAAAACTCCAAACACTATATTGTAATTGGGGCACAACGTAAGCCGGAGGCATACGTTAAAAATTGATAATGTCCCCTGAGTGTGCTGAAAACGGTGTATGAGGTACAATCACTTAGGTAATGGTATCTGGTAAAAGCTTTTAAGTAAGTCCAAGTTGGTGAAAAAAAATTTATTCTAACCTAACAGAGATAAGATGTTGTCGGTACATGGCACTGGAAACTATCGGGGAGTCGTTTCCTTGTTTAAGCGTCAGAATCTACGCAGATACGCAAGTCCGATCTTTTATGGCATGACGTGTGAGGGAAAATTATATGGGCTTATTTGATTTCCTAATGACTCCTATTACTAACATTTTTCAACTTCGTCATTTATCTCTATTTTGAAATTTCATTGAGAGTCTTATGCGAAGGTACGTATATAGCTTTATGTTTGTCCTTAGACCGTATTTTGTTTTCAATGACATCCATTTTTCTCCCAGAGATCACTCGCTAGTGGAGAAACTTCCTGGTATTCAGGTAAAAGATATAAAAAAAAATTTCTGCTGAATCACCTCTGCTTGAATGACTTTAGCGGATATTACTTTAGATAGATTATCAGAGGGATTCATCTACGACTGGTTGGGCAGATTAAAAATTAGCAACAATAAAAAATGCGATATTTATAACTTCCGTATCCACGATATGTATACGTTTGTGGATAACTAGATTCAACTTGTTGCTGCTAGTCAACCGTGTCTAGGGCTTTGTTCGCGGAAATCATTATTATTCAGAGTGTCGTAAGGAATTATTTTTTAAAATTTCATTTACCAGCAAAGTCTTTTTACACGCACTAAGACATTCGGAAGGGGTGCATGTTTCTCGAGATTTGTTTTTGCGTGCAAACTGCGACTGCGGTTGTGGGAGAATTCTGTTGGGTCATTTGAACAATGTTACGATTTATGAGACAAATGTATAGTTCCTCTATATAAGTTATTATTTGATTAACTGTCTCTTTTTGTTCAAACGGATTTCAATATGTTGAAGGTTTATAGGATTTTCATTTGATAAACACGCCTTATTTTTGCAGGATGTAAGATATATTTTGTGTATCCTAGATGGATATCTTACAATTACACCTAGATACAGATCAATGTTTTTTATAACTATAGAGGTATCTGTAAGCGCTCGCTTATCCAGGACTTCTCATTAGGGAAGTTCGAACAACAAGAACGGTGAGTCCGTAAATACAGGATATTACGTGTACTAAAGGAATAAACAAGATATTCTAATTTTTACGGCGCGTACAGTCGGGCTTAATCCACCAGTATTTATTATAACTTAATGTATTAAAATTAAACGAAAACCTGCTCTGATTACTTTATACAGTCTTGTGTTTCATAGGAAAAATCCTTTTTAATTCAAAAAGATATTGGCATGTATGAACCAACATCGCTTTTCCCCACTCTGCTAGAGTCGCTTATTGTGTGGAATTTGCTATGCTTTGAACACTTCGGCAGTTTTGACTGACCTTGACCGCTTGACTAGGTGACACAGTCACCGAGTTTGCTTGTTTTGATTCTGAACGGGCTACTGTTTCTATTTCTTTTTGTAATAATTAGGATCCTTCCTTCTTTTTATTACCATCGGCAACGTAATTGTGTTGTTTTTAGCATTATGTTGCTAGTTACGTATAAAGCAATGAATGACGAACTATTAGGAACCGAGCGATTACTAATAAGACAAGTTATCTCTACTGTATTCAATATTAACTGTTTGTACTTCATTCTTTGCTAAAATTTGAAATAGTGAGGATCCTGGTCAGCGCATTTAGCCTGATGAAATTGTTTTTACAGACATGATTATTCCTTGCAATCCAGCCATATTTTAAAAAGTTAAGTTGAGTCATTGAGGTTCGATATTTTATATAACTCAAAAAACTCAAGGCTAAAAAACTGAAAACTGCGATCGGGACTTTGCAAGGGAGCATTTATTGTCATGACCCGAAATAGTGTTACCTCTAATTTATCTAGATTTGTACGGGTGTTCCACTGTTTTTGTGTGTTTTCTAATCACTACGGTGCTTAACACTATCCACCTGCATCTGTATAAATACAGACGTCCACTGCGTAAACGCATATTCACTGTTTAATATGATTGTTACGTAAGGGAGGGAATAATAATCACCCAAAATGATAAAATTAACATAGCATATGATTATGATATTTCAGTAGAACTTCTGGAAACAGACACTCAAAGATAAAAAAAACTCGCAGTAGCGAAAATCTCAATGATGTAGATAATTTCTGTAAAAAAGTAAGATTAAGAATGTCTCGTAACTTCAGCCACAGGAATAACGAAATTCGACCTGCAAAGGGAAACACTCAAAGTTACTCCAAATGAATAAAAAATTGTACTTAGCTTGCTTTTTGTGTGGGAAGTCACGGTGTTCCGATAACGACACACGGCCTTGGTCCTCCTTCTCTATTTAGCGGATGACCTGGTTTGGCTTGAGTTTCCTCCGTGCGCGTTGTTTCGATGATTCGAGCCCTTGAAAAGATCTGATGCTGCAGACGCGTTCGGTTTGTTTCTTGAAGTGCCGGAAACGCTCACTAACGATGTTTTCTTGAATGATTCTAATGAGAGACGAAGCTTGCGTTGCGTAGGAAAAAGGACACGTCGGTTTTGTTTCTTGAAGTTATTCACTAAACGATGATACTAGTTGCTTTGAAGAATTTGTTGCTTTCGTCGTCGTTGAAATTTAAAGAGGCTTATTATATGATACTTCATTATTCTGATTTTTTCTTCGGAGAAGTTGTAGAGTTCTTCTGGTACGCATGCCACCACTTTTAGGGCTTGTGCCTTGTATGATAAGGCGCCCTATGAGGTAATGTTAGACTTGCGATAATCTTACGCTAAGTCGGTTGGTATTGCACTTCCATCTTCAATGGAGTGTCTTGGGGTTTGTAGATCACTTACGAAGTCGGGATTATCTTCTTGTTTATGACGATGATGTGTTAAACTCATGGTGAGGAGGTTCTTGTAGAAAACACGAAGTATAAAAATATATATATTCTTCTGAAGTTTTACATGCTGAAGATCAGATATGATTGTACAAGTCTTCTAATAACGATAGCTTGATCGCTTCTGCCAATGATGATGGCTACTTCTGTTCTCTCTACATGATAAAGCTTAGGTAAAGAGATACAGGTCTTCTAATGACGATAGCTAACTCTGTTCTGCCTGTCTACCATCTCTGTTACAAGTTATGAGGGAACAGACAGTAGTTCGAACATATTATACATACAAATGACATAGTTACATACGAACACACAATCAAATGAGACACGCTACAGATCACGTAGGCCGTTTGAATTATAGGTTCGGGGTAGTTGTCTCAAGCAGGAGCTTGGACTGTTTCAAAACAAATGAATGACCCACAGATGACGGCATGTCAACTTAGCCTACATACTTATTGTATACGTCATCTTTAGCGTCTCTAGTCTGATTACATTCCTGCAAGTAAACTGGTTGACCTCTCTAGTTTTAGTCTTTTATATATATGGACTAACATTCCATATTTTTATTATGTAAACACTTACATATATATATATATATATATATATATATATATATATATATATATACACGATATATATATAAATATAATATATATATAAATATATAGTATATATATATATATATATATATATATATATATATATATATATAATATATATATATATATATATATATATATATATATATATATATATATATATATATATATATACATATAAAACATATACATATATTGCACGAATATTTTCTGTGAGCATTCATGTTGTATATGACCAAAACGAAAACTATTTTTATAGTCTATTACATACATATGAAACTCTATTACATACATATGAAACTCTTGACATTTTCTGATAAATTCTTTCAAGTTTCTTCGGTTCCTCTCTCTCTCTCTCTCTCTCTCTCTCTTCTCTCTCTCTCTCTCTCTCTCTCTCTCTCTCCTCTCTCTCCCTACCCCCATATATATATATATATATATATATATATATATATAATATATATATATATATATATATATATTATATATATATATATATATAGGGAGAGAGAGAGAGAGGAACCGAAGAAACTTGAAAGAATTTATCAGAAAATGTCAAGAGTTTCATATGTATGTAACATAGGAATATAGGTGGCTAAGAAAAGAGAAAGAAACTGGAGATGAAATATTTTTGAGGGAGGAAACATTTTTTGTGAAATATAGAAGGAAAGTTTTACAAATATATGCCAACAAAGGAAAGTAGCGGTTTTTTGAAATAAAAATATAGAGATCTAAGATTACACAAAGGCGAGGAACATCCAATTTTTCTATTATTAAGTCAAACTCTTTAGTATTAGGAGGTCTATATATTACTATGTTCATTAATTTTTCAGATTCAAAACTTCTTACCGCTATTAGTTCACATTCTGAATTACTATATTTCTCATATATTTTTCCTTGTTTTTTGTCTTTCCCATATATTGCGGTTCCCCCTTGATTCCTATTTTTTCTATCTGATCTATAAGTTTGGAACCCTTTTCTTTGATCATCATTCCCAGTTCTCTTGGGAATACGAGGTTTCACTTATATTCAGTATATCTATTTTCTTTTCAATTTGGGTTAGTTCTTCTAAGTACTCTATTTTTCTTTTTTGAGTTACTCATAACTAAACCCTGCGCATTCATCACTATGATGGTTTGCGTGTTTTCTCCTTCATTTAATATTGGTAATAATAAGGATTTTCCCATGTGTCTTTCCTGTTCTGGTATGTTGTTCTTTTTTCATTTCCAGAAATTCTGACATTAAAAATCCAACTTTTCCATAATATTTGTTCTTCCTTCATCATAATTATTCATTTTGTGTCTGAATCTGCAATTTTCTCCATATCTGCAATATCCTCTTGCATAATAAAAACAGTTATTATCTCTTGAGTGAAATCTTGGAGCTGATGCTTTGAAATTTTGTTTTTTGCTGACACCTCTGCATATCTCGTTGATGGCTTGCTTTTTTCTTTTACCTGATATTCTTCATTCCTCTCTTTATTTGTTTCTTTCTTATTTTGGATTTTATTACTTGATTGGTTATTTTATTTGATTATGTTTCATGGCTACAGGGTGCATATATTTACATTTTTTGTCGAACTTACATCCTTTTTCCTTCTTTTTTTAGGTTTTTGCATATTTTTGGAATGTAGATCTCTGCAATCATCCTCATAGCCATCTAGGTATGCACATTTACCATATATTTCATAGTTGTGACATACCCTTAGGATGTTTTGTATAACATTTTTCTCCAAATCTTTGCAATTCCCTCGTTTCAAAAGGTTGCAGACTTTGTCTTTTTTGTCTATTTTTTCCTCTTTCCCGTCATTGTGTAGATCTGGGTAGAGCCTCTTCGGGATTTTCTTTGTGTTGTCATATCGTAATTTTATTTCTTCGTAGGTATGCTGCATTTATAACCTCATATGTAGTATCAATGAGTATCTCTGCATCCATACTTTTATCTTGTTCTTTGTTTCCTTATCTTTTTCTGTCATTTCAGTTTTTGTTATTTCTTCTCTTCCGTTTTTCCTCTTCTTCTTCTTCTTCTTCTTCCTTCCTTCCTTCTTCTTCTTCTTCTTCATCCTCAACTATTTGTACATTCAATCTTGATTTAATAACATTGTCTATCCATGGTAGACAGTTGAGCAAAAAATTCTTGTGTCTTACTCATATCTTGCATTACCTCAACACTGTGGATGGGTCGGAATGTTGCATGCAACACATTTTCTGATTAGGTTTGTGATTAACTATGCTATACCACACCTTACACAGTTTACATGCTTTTGGCATTCTTTTTCCTAATGCATCAATTAGGATAGTCACAAGGTTCACCTTATTCATTTTCTTTGTCGGAATATGTTGGTTTATGTATATTTTCTTTATGAGTCTCTTGACCACTTGGATTTTATTTGGAACTTCTTCAATTATTTTTCAAGATGTTTTCAGTTGATTTGTTCCAGTTTGAAGGATTATATCCTTCTAATATATCTATGAATGCTTTTGTATCTTTTTGTTTTGGTTAGGACTGTTGCTGATCTCATAGATGAGAAATGCCAGTTCCCTTCCTGCTACCTCATCGTATTGCGATTTTGCCAAGCAAGCTAAATCTCGCCATTTTTTCCCGCAGTTGGAACTTACTGCCATCTTGTTATGATTTTCAGTATTTCACTTGATAAACATAACTTAGAAGACGCTTTATCCTACTATTTCACACTAATCTTATCACCGATAGTTCACGAACACTTCTAGATATTTCTCAAATTCTAGACGTATGTTAAACTTGTGATATCTGTTGATTAATCTGACTTCGCGCAGGAACGTCTCACCAAGCAAGATGGCTACTACCGAGAGAGAGAGAGAGAGAGAGAGAGAGAGGGAGGGAGATTAGTTGCAGTTTCATCGAATTATAGTCATTTATTTATTCATTTTAACAATGTAGTCAGCAGCACCTCCAAATAGGGTTGAATGTTGAGCTTATCCCCCCCCTCCCCCCCCCCCCCCCCCCCCCAGCCCCACCTACACCCTTCCCCACCCCCACATTTTCTAATAGCGTTTTAACAGCACTTTCAAACAGCATTTTAACAGTATCTTTTAACAGCACTCTCAAACAGCGTTTTAACAGCACTTCCAAGAGCACTTTTAAGAGCATCTTTTAACAGCACCTTTTAAACAGGGTTTTTAACAGTATCTTTTAACAGCATTTCCAAGAGCATTTTTAACAGCATCTTCAAACTGCGTTTTTAACAGCTTCTTTTAACAGCACTCGTCATCTTGTATTTAGGTTCATCTAATAGTCAAATGTGAATTTTCCTCCTCGCTGTACTTATACTCATTACCTGAGAGTTAAAACGAGATAATTTCTGTTTTTCTAGTATCAATTATAAGGTTATTAGATAGTCCACGTAGGTGATGAAAGTAGTGTTTATGTTCTGTCGGATAATATGAGCCTGTAATAGTAATAACACAAATATTGGTTATAATTTAAAGAGAAGGACGTGACTATATATATATATATATATATATATATATATATATATATATATATATATATATATAATATATATATATATATATATATATATATATATATATATCTGTGTGTGAAAGGAAATTTTGTTACGGAAATAAACTGGCTAATAAAGAACACTTTAGGCTGCAGTTACTCCTTTTATTCTATGTAAATTTAAATGTAGCTCCTGTTGGCCGTAGTAGGTGACTGCTGGTCCTACGATTATTTCCCTAATTTAGAAAACATCGAGCAAATCACTTTTAAAATTAACTGTGTATATCTTGTTGTGATTTCACAGTAAGTTGGAAGAGAGCACAGAATGTGTTGTGGTGATATCTCCTTAATTAAACACAAGAGGGTAAAGGAAATTTGCGTCCTCAGTAAGCGTTATTGGGAGTTTCCCTTCCGAAATCTAGTGTCCACATCTGAAGGAAGGTCTTTAGCCCTCCTGTAAATATTCCTGATCAGAATCAAGTCTGAAAGAAAGCCTGAGAAGAATTGTAGTACTTGAGATAGTAGGTTGTGCTTCATCTCATATTTTGACCTGACTAAACAAGTACTTTTTTTCTCTTCCAGGTATGTACAATTGCTGATGCCACACTTAATCATTCCTAGCTGTGGAATAGGAAGAAATCGACTAAAATGGCGATGCATGGGGTACTGGTAAGGAGGCTCCTGTTTTAGTTTGAATATGTTTTGTACGTTTATATTTGGAATCGCTAGTGCAAACTTTGGTATTAATATTCATAGGAATTGAGGTTAGTAAAGTAAGACTTTCAACTTCGTTTCTTTTGCACATGAACTGCTGGATGGCGTGAGCACGCCCAAGAGGAAAATGCTGATATTTAAAAAAAAACAAAGATTATTCACACGACTAAAGTACAATTTAAACCCAGGCTGTGCTTTCCGCTTTATCGAACGTCAAAGAACTGCTGTTCGAAGCGTAACCTAAACTGGCGTTACTGGCACGAAGTGATAGATTCAAATAAGTATTGATTATGCATTCATCTGTGCTTGACGACTCTGGTGATCAAAGTGAAAATTTTGTTTTCATTGGGGCTGTAATGCCGGTTTGTCGGGATTGCCCATCGTTGTGTAGGAAGGAGAGAGAGAGAGAGAGAGAGAGAGAGAGAGAGAGAGAGAGAGAGAGAGAGAGAGAATGTGGAAATGGTAACGAGAGAGAAAAAGACCAAGAAAGGAAGTGAATGGTTGAAAATTGATAAAACACCAGGCAAAAACTATCAAACAGAATGGACTGAGACAGGGGAAGCGGTGGAAGGGAGAGAACAGTGATCTCCCTTTGACAACTTCCCATATTGATGTCATTACTCAAAGCGACATTTGCCAATGGCAAATGGGATTTCAAAAGTCCTATATCGTCCAGCTCCATGAGTCATCATTTAACGCGCATAATGGTGTTCAGGAGAATTTCCTCTCTCTCTCTCTCTCTCTCTCTCTCTCTCTCTCTCTGAAATATCTAACAATGTTTTTGTATCTTTAATATAAATTAGAGCCCAATGTTGCAAATATCATCCAAAACATCCCGTGCGCCTGTCGTATTTCTCACCAATAGTTGTCATATATCGGGCACATTCAATATCGCTGCTGTTTATGAATGACATTTTTTGATCTGTCTTTATTAGTTTGTTACCTTCATTGCTATGTTATACTTAGCTTCTTCTTAGCTCCTTTGTGTCTCTCTATTCCAAATCCATGTTTCGTCTATTTTGTGGCCTCTTTCTTATCAGATTTTGCCCATTTTTGTCTCCACATATATGTATTTTTGGCGTGTGTAACAACAATAGTCAGCGGCTGTGAATTCCACCCTTAGATTTGCCTTCATCCAGCCCGTGCCCAGCCCCTCCCACACTAGGGGCCCCTTTTTCTTAGTTTGTTATCATTACGTGTATTTAGGTGTACTTGATAGTCAGCCATGTTCGTATTCCCACACATATACTGATGAAGAAACACTTCAAAAATACAGGTTGTTCCAGCTCCTCCAGCCACAGAACCACACCCACCAAGCTATCCAGCCACCTCAGAGAGTTGGACAGTCAAGCAACCTGGGCCTCCAAACTTATCCCTGACACTTGTTGTTGGTTTTCTTAACTTGTGACGTTCGAAATAGACCTGATTATCCTCCAAGTCTTCAGGGGACAGTTACTGAGATGTGTCTGGAAACCCCAACGTGTTTCCACGATGTCACTTCTGATTAGTTAATGATTTGTGGTCTTTGGGGGATTTGGTCGAGTGAGAAGGGTGTGGAGGGAGAGGTAAAGGTGGGGTTGGGGGGAGGGGGGCGCTTGACACGCGACGACATCTTGGCAGATATAGATTTTGGTGTCCTTGGTTTTAATTATATATAAATAAAATTGATATATAATTATGTCCGGGTATTAAATGTTGCTTTTAAATCAAGTACTGGTAATTTGAATGAATTTGACATCATACCAATCAGAAACGCTTGGATGGATTATTAAATTTTGATGTCCTGTCTGATAGCAATTGGGAGTATTGGGGAATTTTTTTTGTTTTCAGTTTGGGTTAAAACAAATCCCTGTGAAATAGAAAAAATAGAAGCCAACATCTAAACCAACTAACCTAATCTACCGTAGGTCTTTGCATCCTACCTGACCATGGTAGGGACACCCTCATCCAACCAGGTGTATGAACTGTGTGTGAGCATTTGTTGATGGGCACGCACACATGTACATGTATTTGTGTGTGTGTATATATATATATATATATATATTATATATATATATATATATGCACATGTGTAAGGTTATATATATATATATATATTATATATATATATATATATATATATATATATATATATATATATATATAATAACGTTTTAGGTACCAGATTTGAAACTTAATTGGTGGGGGGGTGTAAAAGTTTAGTTCTCAACTTACATTGCCAGTGACATAGACTTCAGGATTTGCCATCCCAAGGATGCTGAGGAAGTTGTCAGACCTTGAGCGTCTTATAGGAATATCGCTGCCCCGAATGTTGTTAGCACCACGTCTTGTCTAATCTGGCTCCAATCCACCACAGTCGACTACCTACAAGAACATAATTTACTACGTATTTGTGTACAGACATTTAACTCTTTTTCTCACTTATTTCTGTTTTATTTCAATTTTTTTCCCGATCTGTTTGAGTGATGGTGTGGACGTTGATCGCGTTCCTGAATCGCGGGACATTTAGTCTTAATATTTATTGGCATATCCGATAATTTGTTTTTTCTTTTTTTTTTCTTTTTTTTCTTTCTTTCGTTCTCACCAGACAGAATGAGAATGTCCACTTTGGATATTGGTGAGCCTCTTGCTTCTGTCCTCTCAGTTATTTTCTTTTTCTTCCAGTTACCTTTTCTAGTCGTTTTCTTCTGCCTTGGCTGTGGCCGGTGATTCAACTCACAATATAACCTGTTGCTTTATTCTACAGAGTTGTCATACATCGGCACATTCAATATCGAATGTCCTTTCCTTATTTACGAAGTGATCTTTACAACAGTTGTCAGTTATCATCTCTTAACTCCGTTAATTTTACTCTTTTAATTCAAGTAATTCCGGCTATACAATGCTTAGAAAAAACTCGCATATATTATATATATATATATATATTATATATATATATATATATATATATATATATATATATATATATATATATATATAAAGATATATATATCTATAATATATTTATATATCTATATCTATATATATATATCTATATATATATATATATATATATATATATATTATATATATAGTTAGATATATCTATATATCTATAATCTATATATATATATATTATATATATATATATATATATATACATATATAATGTGTGTGTGTGTGTGTATTTGCAACAGAAACTCTGGGAACTGCTATCTTTCCTTCATAACTCTCTCTCTCTCTCTCTCTCTCTCTCTCTCTTCTCTCTCTTCTCTCTCTCTCGTGTCCTTGTTTCCCTAGGCTTACTCAGTATCTATTGACTGAATTTTATTTGTACTCAAACTTACACTGTCACTGTATTTCGACACTTGTGCTTCGTCTCCCGGCAAAGGAGGTCTTGCTCTCTTTACAGGTGTGTCTTCATAGGGAGAGAATGAGTGATGCAGTGTATTTAAAGTGAGCCCCATAACTGCTCTCCGTCATGGACGTGAAGAGAAAATGTGGGAGATGAATAATTGGAAAAATGGCATCGGTGTTTCTGACACTTGGGATATCGTCTTTTTTTTTTGTCCTCTCTTCAGCTGTAATGAAGGGCGGATTAGGCAGGATATTTCGATCGATGCGGATGGAGTTCTGTTATTTTGTTGATGTTTATTACTTCCTTTCCAAGTCGTCTGGTTCCTGAAATGCAAATCTCTTCTTTTAATCAATCAGCAATTGATCTTTAGTTGTCAAAGTACTCAAATTTTTTCTGATTCTAGAAACAGAGAAGGAATTCAGCGGGGGGTCTTTTTCTAACCCAGAGCTTCAAGTAAAAGTTAGCCATAATCGTACGTCTGGCAGCGCAATAAGTACCAACAACACAGGCCACCACAGGGCTGTGGCTGGAAATTTCATGGGCTTTGGCTGAATGTTTTATACAGCATTATACGGTGTACAGAAAAGTCGATTAATGGAGCTGAAGAAACTTGAAGATAAAGATAAAAAGGCAAAGCCATTAGAGGAGGGGAGATGATCTGTGTACTAAATGATTTCTTCCAAAAAATGTCACCTATAGAAGTTGTCAGCATTTTCTTTTCATCTCAGGGAAGATTAGACTAATAAAAGATATAAATAAATAAACAGTGGAGAAAAAATTGACAGTAAGTGGATGTTGAAGGGCCACTAATGCTCTGTAAACAGTGGACTCCCGGTAAGGTAATCATGAGTTTTGTTTTGTCAAAGAAGAGAGGCCTGAAGCTCGCTCTCTCTCTCTCTCTCTCTCTCTCTCTCTCTCTCTCTCTCCTCTCTCTCTCTCTCTCATAATGTGCATAGATAAAATGTCAGTTTCATTGCATCATACTACATGCTCACTTATGAATAAGTTCTTCATCCACTCTTCTTTCATATAAATTCTTTGTAGATAGCCTGTTTGGATTTGTGTACCTTTGATTTTCCAAAATAAGACAAATTAATCAATAAAGATCAACCATTATCAAGCCGGGATTTCGTATACTCCCCGAAGACACAGGAGTATACGAAATCCCACGCCTGGAGTGTAACCAATCTTACATAGGTTTTACAGGAAAATCACTTCCCCAGAGATTAATACAACATAAACAGTCAGTTACGTATGTACAACAGAGCTCAGCTGTTATATAGATCCGCTGCAGAAGAGTTCTATAGATATACCAGGTTGAATTATTATGGAGACCAGAAAAATATAATTTCATTAATTGGCCGTGTAGAAAAAATTATAGCTCGGTAAAAAAGAGGAAAAAATAGGAGTCATATTTAGATTAAATCTTTCGAAATTATACTAAATCGAGAGACTATTACATAGACAACTCTGTTTACTCTTATTTGAATTACTTTTTGTCGAGGGATGCCTGAGGCTTGGCAAAAGTTCATTATGGGTTACTTCAGGAGCAAGAGGCTGTGCTACCACGAGGCTGGGTTAAAGAGAAAATAAAGTGCACTAGTTAGCGGTTAGTGCCATCAGTGTACCTCACTTGGTGCACTGTAATTATTACTGAAGGGCGTTTGCATTGTCCTTATGGCCCCTTTTCACTCTTGCTGTCCAGCTCCTATAATTGTGGCACATTCCATTTGTTTTATGGATCCCGTTAATCTTGAGCTCTAGCCGAAAGTGCCCAGGGCTTAGCTAGACAACCTAAATTTCATAAATCAGATCAAAGCAACGAACCTTTAACTTTTCGGTTCCCAGATATTTTTGGCCACGTTTGCCTCTGATTTTCAGAATAATCAGCCAAATAAGTCTGTATATAATCAAACGCTATACAAAAATGTTACTATTAAACGGGCTGTTGAAAATTGACACGAGTAATTAAACTGACAAATGATCGTATCGCTACGGTACCGAAGCCACAGTCAAAATAATCTAATTTGTCAGTTGGCAAATTCCTATCCTATATCGAGTAATTAGTACGGAAGTCATTGACAATGATGAAAAAATTACTGTTGCTTTTGTAGAGATTTCATGTGTAGTATTGTGCTTCGATTCCATGAGATATTGTGATTTATTGTTTTTATTATGAATTTACACCAAATGAGACATGAGTTTTTTTTTCTTGTACACGTAGTCCTAGAATCTTCATGTGACAGCCTACAAGCGAGTAGAGAGCGGGACTAATGTTCTTCTATCAAGGGGAGATGAAACAAAAGTGCTGATGTTTGGAGTGAGGACATTTTAGTATAACTGAGAGCAAAAGTTAAAACCTCTCAAGCAAGGAAAAGGGAAAGACGGTTCTATTTAGGCCATAGCTGCGGCATTCACCCAATTAGCTGTTTTGGCCGTGGGATTCTTGTGCATAGGCCACTCGCAGAAACTTTATTATATTGATTTTATTTTCCAATAGAATCCGTTTTGCCCTCCTGGTCATTTCTGCAGCGTCCAATAATTTATAGTGAATTTGTAGCGTTTTCCTTGTAAGTATGCATTCGTTGCCCGAGGTGGTTTTTTTTCCGACATTTTCAGCTTTGATGTTTCCATCGAAGTTCAGTGTAGGTTTGCATGTGAACTAATATTACTAATATTAATAACTTAGGAATTTCTACATATTTTCACATAAAACTTATGTATTGCTTGAAAATGTAGTATAGAAAAACACACATCCTGTAAATGAATTTATTTCATTATTGTATATAAGCACAAATATTTGATGTATCCTTTTCACAAGATACATGGCTTAACAATATATTTAAATACATTTCTTAGATATTGTTATGGAATTAAGGAGTAAATACTTGTTTAAAAGGTAAATAAACATCATTCAAGACACACATTAGCTTCAACTTCTTGAAACATTCTTTTACAGCCTCTTTATTTTATTCAATATTTTTTTTAGATCAAATGATTTCCCTGTTTAAAATTCTTATTCTAAAGAACGTTTGACAACTAACAAAATATGTGTCGAAATCAGAAGGTGAACTAGTAAATTTTGATATTTCTACCACAGCTAAGCTTTTGACGGCAGTTCCTTTTCCATCTCCTAGTTTTTTTATTTATTTTTTTTTTCACCATCATAGCATTTACAATATTATTTTTCCCGTTGTTTTCAGATGTTCATATAATTCTTTAGAGGGCATCATTAATTTTTTATCACTTCTGCTTATTATACTTGTCCATGAATTATCGTTTAATGGCGCATGTGAGCCAAGCTATGGATATTTTGGAAATTTGCGGGCAATGAATCGTATATATATGTGTGTATATATATATATATATATATATATATATATATATATATATATATATATATATATGTATGTATATATATGTATGTATATATATGTGTATATATACAATATATATACTTATATATATATATATATATATATATATATATATACATATACCATATATTTTCATAATGGTCAGGAACATGAAAAACACATTCATTTCAGTGTCTAAACTACATATGAATACATCCTACTATTACTGTGATAAATGATGCTCATCCTACTGGTCACAAACCGTAATTGTTTCAATTAGTCTATCTGTTCATTAGTCAGTTGTCGCGGAATGTTATGGGTGGAGTTTTGTGGAAATTTTAACCAAATTATTATTATATATATATATATATATATATATATATATATATATATATTTATATAATGTGTGTGTGTGTGTGTGTGTGTGTGTGTGGGTGGGTGGGCACTATATATATATACATATATATATGATATATATATATATATATATATATATATATATATATCATACTATAATGGGCGTAATGTCTGTCTCTGTCTGTCTCTGTCTGTCTGTAATTCTATCACGGCCAAACGGCTGGTCAATGGGCATGAAACTTGGCAGGGTTTAATAGTGGGGACCCCCTAAGATAGTTTGTAATGGGGTTTTTCATCCAACCTACCCCCCTCCTTTGTAGGGGTTGGGAGTGAGAAGGGATTCCCTGAAAACAGAGCTCTGCCGTGAAACGAGGGCTGATTATTCCCGTAGACGTAGTTACTTTACGATTTTTCATACATAATTTCTGTACAACTTCCCCATAGAAAGTCGCGAATATTTCAGGTCGGACGCAATAGAATATGAAAATTATCATCAATATCCGCAAGATTTTTTGAATAACTTAAATCCATCGGGACTGCCAGTGCACAAAAATAACGTTGAAGAACTACTGCCCGGTAATGTTGCTTCGGAATTTCGATCCTGCCAATGGACATAATAAAAAGGAAACTGACAAGTTCCTACTTTCTACTCTTTTTGGAAGACACAGGAATTTCGATCCTGCCAATGGATATAATAAAAAGGAAACTTTCAAGTTCCTACTTTCTACTCTTTTTTGGAAGACACAGGATCATAAGAGCATTTATCAGTAGCCATAACGACTGACATACAAGTTTGCGTCTTTGCAGTAACATATGAAAAGAAAGATCTTTATTATTCGTATCACCGTGCAAAGTAATTGACAAAGAAACGAACCAATCAAGATCCCTGTTTCCGTTAAATGAAAGTCACCGACAAGAGAGAGAGAGAGAGGAGAGAGAGAGAGAGAGAGAGAGAGAGAGAGAGAGATAGAGAGAGAGAGCCATTTAACGACATTAATGCACTACAATTTTATAATTTTATCTTGCTATCGAAAAATGAGAGAGAAAGAAAGAGAGGAGATAACTTGTGATTTGAGAGCTAAGTAATCCGATAATCCCATAACCGTCTTCGTTACTTGACTTACATTGAGAGAGAGGGAGAGAGGAGAGAGAGAAGAGAGAATGAGGAGAGAGAGAGAGAGAGAGGAGAGAGAGAGAATAATTATAGGAGGGTAAACAATAATGAATACAAACTTCTTTACATTCATTGATCGTCCCTTCTTCTTTACCTAGAGAGAGAGAGAGATAGAGGAGAGAGAGAGGAGAGAGAGATGAGAGAGAGAGAGAGAGAGAGAGAGAGAGAGAGAGACAGTATCATTAAAAGAGGGGAAACACAATGAATAATAATTTCTCTGCGTTCAGTGATCGTCCCTTGGATTACTTACTAGAGAGAGAGAGAGAGAGAAAGTGAGAGAGAGAGAGAGAGAGAGACTATTCGTGTAATCGCCCTTATTTTAATATTTGCTG
This sequence comes from Macrobrachium nipponense, assembly GCF_015104395.2. Classification (NCBI taxonomy): domain Eukaryota; kingdom Metazoa; phylum Arthropoda; class Malacostraca; order Decapoda; family Palaemonidae; genus Macrobrachium; species Macrobrachium nipponense. The sequence goes on along the minus strand of NC_061105.1, from coordinate 22,293,020 downwards.
AACAAATAGTACATATAAATTTTTCACTTCTGCACCCGTATTTAGTTTGCTATTATATACATATATATATATATATATATATATATATATATATATATATATATATATATATATATATATATATATATATTATATGGGAAATATCAACAGATGCGCAATAACTCCAAAATCGGGGATTTAGTTGCATGGTAATAGGCAATCGTATGAGAAATCATGAGCCAGCAGTCAATATCCATGTTTTAGCGATCATTGTTTTTCATTATCCATTTCTTTCATATTTTCCAGCTGAAGTTATATGCCCCAATTTTTGGAGGGCTACTTAAACCCTGATCCGAAAAATTTTTTGTTCATCCTTATTGTTAATATGCTCCCCTCTCGAAGTTTCTTCAGGACCTCAAGAAATTCCTGGTCATTAGTCAAGTGTCGTCAAAATTCGAGAAGAAACTCTTTTGCCAAAACTGTGACAGGTTTGTCCCTTTTTGTTTCAGGAATTAGATTTGGGGGGGACTTCGAGCTAGGACGGGCAGGTGTTCTCTTCCTCTCTCTCTCTCTCTATCTTTCTCTCTCTCTCTCTCTCTCTCTCTCTCTCTCTCCCTTTGTATTTATGTAATATTATATATATATATTACATTCCACTCTCTTCCGGGCAACTCTATAGATACAGGGTGTTCGAAATTAGAACCCCCCCCCCCCCCCCCCCTCTACAGCATAATTAAAAGTGATATGGACGAAAACAAAATTCAGGACAGGTATTTAAGTTTGCTTTCTCTGAGTATTTAATATTTTGTGTGGCTTCCATCTGCCTGTACCACAGACCTGCATTCTTCAGGGATATGATTCCAGCATATCGCAAAAAAGCTAAGACTCAAACTCCATTTCCTTGAGCACTTCGGTCACCTCTCCTCACAGGTTGTCAAGGCTTGGTATACCATCATAGTTCATTGTGCGTGCTTCAACACGATCCTTTAAGATACTACTAATGTTTTCACACACATTAAGGTTAGGGGAGCTACCTGGAAATAAGCTTGACGAGAAGAAATCAATACCACTATTTCGAAGCAGCTCATGTGTCTGAAAAGATTCATGAAACATGGTGCCTTATCATGCAAAAATGTGACTTCTTCAACAGATGACACATTGTCAGGATCTTTGAGGAAAGGAAATACTCACCAGTAAGCACAGCTTCTCTGAAGTATTCGCCATTCCATGACTGTCCTTTTTCTTTGATGATCCAACATTAACCGTTTGGCTGTGAAACAGAGAAAAATTCCCAAACATTCAGGAAATTTCACAACTTGGTGATAGCGCACATCGTCGCTGATATCATCCAACTAGCCCAAATAGTGTTATTTTTATGAATTGGCTTCCTGACTGTGTAAATGGAGAATTCATCTGATGCGGCAACATGGTGAAAATCAGCTTCATCCCAATCTTTTAAGAAGTGAACCTCCACACAAAACCATGCATGGTCTTATCTCTGTTGCTGAGTGATGTTAGGCTTGCTGATAACATGAAATGGCTTGATACCAGATTTTTTCAACTCATGATATGCAGCACTAATAACTTCTCTCTTTACCCTTTTTGGCACAAATTTATGTAAAGACTTTCTTGTCTAACCCACTGCCTTAGCTATGATGTCTTTTGACTCCTGAGAAAGGACTTCAGGCCTTCCAAGATTCTCACTCTTTTTGCGATGACAGTCATATGGTTTTTTGTTCCAGTTTCTTTTAACAAAGGATTCATCTCTTTTAAAAATATTTAGCTATCCAGGAGTATGATTTCCTCCGTGTTGTTAGCCATGGCTGTATCTAACTCCGTCACTCAATTTGAAAATGCAGGAAATGTAAAATGAAAATAGCTTAATAGAAACTTAAGATAATGGACTTGGAGATAGAAGGCTATAGCAGAAAACTTCATAAGTTTCCATTTGTTCTGTGTAGGTGGGGCCTCTAATTTTATAACACCTGATATATAGAGATGGAACGAGAGTAAACTTGGAGGGGAAAGCAGGAATTAAGGGTTCCAACAAATATTAAATGTAATGATATACTATTATAAAATCTATCAAAAGGGAAGGGGATGAAGGCAATGATGATTACAGTGACAACTAACAATAACAGACTTAACAACATTTATATATATATATATATATATATATATATATATTATATATATATATATATATATATGTGTGTGTGTATATATATATATGATATATATATATATATATATATATATATATATATATATATATATATATATATTGTGAAAAGCGTCTTCTGACCCTTGTTTTAAACTTTTTCTCCTGGAAAACATGAAACAATTATAGTAATGGATTTTGGAAAGTTGCTTGAGTTGGAACGAAAACGTAGAATAATGCAAAAGCGTTGTTTTGACTTTTGAGTTTGTTTTTTGGCTCGTTGCCTGTCCCCTTTTGCCTTAAATATCCTGGGTATGGAAAAACAAACAGGGCATTAGCCACCAGCATAATTGTAATTTTAATATCCTGTCATTTTTTATGTACTGCCTGTCAACGCCCATTTCGGCCTTCTTACAAGACCCCACCTTCACTGCTCCCAAATCCAATTAAGACACCGGTCCTATAATTACTTGCCTCCTCGAGAAAGGTTGCGGACCTTCTGGGACTGCAGCTGCACCCCCTTTTAAACTATTGTTCAGATTCCATTGAATTTCACAAAAGTCATTTGGAGGGATCAGGCTGCTAAATCATTACCTCGCACCTGCATCCCTGTTTTCGTGGTGCCCTGCATTTGCATCCCACCCATGAGTGTAAATCCTCTTAAACCTAATTAGTATACCTTTGTATTCTCCTCTCCATGCCCTTCTCTACTGGCTTTCCAATGACCTTTTCAGGTACCAGCCATGATTAGCACCGTCTTGCAAGATGCACCCACACATCTCAGGTTGCCAACTATGATAGAGTGAGCAATTGAAACCTGTACTCTGGGAGAACTGCACTTTACATGCACTCACATCTGTCTGCCATTGCATTACGAACACAAAGCTTATCACCACAAGTGCCACATTCCCACATTATTGCACCTTATGTGCCATATTATTCTCCTTGAACATCCCCAAAGTCTTGCAAGACTACTACATAGTGCCACCCAGTGGTGCTCTCATAATTGGGTAGACTTCCCACGTCCTCCAAATATATGACCATACTCTGAAGATTACCAAATCTTCCAGGCCCTAGGGGTGGAAAGGAGCCTCCAAGGCAATTCCCTTAAAGCCTGGGTTGACGCCCAGATGAAGAACATCAACCAGGAAAGAGCTAAGGAAAAATCATTCCCATATGCATGCCTAACAGAAGGCTCTTTACCAATACTAGAATGCCTGTATAATTGCAGAATTTATGGACATGATCCAAGTACGCGACTGCCTTGAAACCCATCCCCCTTTCTTACCGCTCCTCCTATCGCACGGCCTAGTGGTCCCTCAGCCTTGCAAACTGAAAAGCCAACTGGGCCCTCCTTTCTCACTTCCAGCCTCGGTGGCCCTATGAACACACAACCTACGGATCCATCTTGGCCTCATTTGCCAACACCTTCATTAATCAAAGGGGAGCCTTCTCCTCTTGGAATCAGTGACATGAAAGCAACATCCAGTGCCACATTCTCCAAGCTGCATGCCATTGCTGCGGTTCCTGATACCAATTCCCACCTGATTTAGGAAAGCAGGGTCCCTATTAGGCCCGAATCCGAACATTATACCTCAGTCCCCATGGGGAGGATATCTCATATCTTGACAGCACTCTCCCTTACAAATTTAGATGTCACTGAGCACAGTTACGAAACCTGTATCTCCAAAACACTGCCAGTGCCACTTGAATGTGCTGGACAGTGCCAGGAGTCAGTCATCATGATTGATGAACCTGTGCCAAGACTCATTCCTGTAACTGGCCTTTCCTTAGTGCCAGTGATTAAAAGTTCATCTGGAGATCGAAATTGTACCTTTTGAATTGGTACCAGTGCCACTTGAGTGAACTAGGCAGCGCCATACTCTTGGACACCTAGCATCTCACAATGCTCAACCCCACGTGCCTAGCCCTACCTTATCACAAGTGCCAGCACGCCATGCCCATCTCCCTCCAGGAATTCCCAATTGTACCTCTAAATTACTGTCAGTGCCATGTGGGTGCACTGGGCAGTGTCACACTCCATCCTGCTTGGACATCGAGCCAACACCTAAAGCAATCCTTGTGCCTGGTCCTGCATCAGCGCAAGAGCTAGATCCCATGCTGAATTCCCTCCTCCTGGAGATCCCAAATGTGATGCAATATCACTACCAGTGCCACTTGTGTACCCTGGGCAGTGCCACGTTTCATTCAGTCTGGATGATGAGGCAAACTGCAAGCCTGGCCCTGCCAAAATGACAGTACCAGTGCCTCCTCGCAATCCATGTCCTACCTGTGAGCCTTCAAGCCAGCAACGTCTCATCAAGCCAGGAGATGCTCAAGGGGGGGGAGAGGTAAACGGTGTAGGAAGCCCAGGTAGCTACAAGAGCCACTAAGTTCTCACGGCACCAATGCCAATCATTTCCCTTCTTATAGTTTGACATCATATACTTTGTTCTGTTTTTATGACTCGATAGGAGTCGCCTTGTTCCCTTGCGTCACATTACCCGCTCTGCTTGATTGACATGGAGAGTGCCAAGTGCCAGATGCTCTGTTGTCAAAGATAATGATACGAGTCCTGTATGGCCTCTGATTATCAAAGCTACCTGTCGAATCAGGTTTTCGCATTTATCAGTGATTGATGCCCAGTACAGAAACAGCGATCAAGTCATTCCCTACGTGTCCCAATTTGTGTCATATAAGATTGAACCCTTTGCAGTGCCTAACATAGTTCCAAAACCAAAACCATCCTCTAAGGTGATGTAGCTTAGCCATGTAAGATTACAGTTGAAAATTGAATACACTGAAGAAACTGAAAATAAGGTAGCTGATGTGCTTTCACGCCACTAAGTTTCAGATGTTTTATCTGCATATCACCAAAGTATTTAGACCCACTATCCAGAGTTAGTCTAAATATCTCCCCTCAGTAACTACTTGCATCTTACAGTAATTCACATTATTTTAATTATTCTATTTGTGAATACCCCTTTGTATCCCAGAGTAATTTACCTTTACTTCTCTGCACTGTTGTCATTCCAGAACTTGTGTGTGTAACACTAATTGGGGGATGATATATACAAGACATGCTATGTGGAAAGTATTAACCACAGTAAATGAAACGTTTGGAAAGTGTTTGTATATTAAAACTGAGTTATAGAGTAATAGATACAGGCAAGTCTGCTTTATTTAATTCGCAGTTGAATTGAGTTTGATTTGAGTTTTACACTATATGCCTGAACTGTCAAGTAAGAACCTTGCTGCTAACATGATTTAGTAGCAAGAATTTTATGTGCTATATTAGGAGAGAAAGAGAATCGTGTTTGTAGTTCATAAAAAAATTTGTAGATGCCCACCACGTCTGTTTAGGCTATGTAACATCTTACCTGATTGGGGAGGTGTGACTAGAGTCCTTTTGACCCTTGTTTTTAACATTTTTCTCCTTTTCGCCTTAAAAACATGAAAGAAATTGGCAAACGGATTTTGGAAAATTGCTTGAGTCAGAACAAAAACGTAGAGTATAGCAAAAGCATAGTTTTGACTTTTGAGATGTTTTTGACGCTTCGCCTGGCCCATTTTACTTTAACGGTTTTCCAAGTATGGAAAACACGAACAGGCCATTAGCCACCTGCATAAATGTCATTTTAATATCTTGTCATTTTTTATTTATTGCCTATCAAACACCTGTCACGGCTGTCTTTCAAGATCCCGCTATCGCTGCTCCTGAATCCAATTAAGACAACGGCCCTAAGCTGATAACTACTTGCCTCCTCGAGAAAGATGGAGGACCTTCTGAGACTGCGCCCCCTAAAAACTATTGTTCAAATCCCCATTCAATTTCACGAAAGTAATTGGAGGATCAGGCCCTTAAAACTCGTTAAGTTTCACACCCACATGCGTGTGGTTTCCATGATTTGACCTTGCACCTGCATCCCTGTTTTTGAGGTGCCCTGCATTTGCATCTCCACCCACGAGTGTAAGTCCTCTCAAATCTAATCAGCACCTTTGTATTCTCCACTCCTTATCATTCTCTGCTGGCTTTCCAATGACCTTTTCAGTTACCAACCATGGTTAGCTGCAAGACCAAAGGGACAAAAGATGTCGCACCGATCTTGACAGATGTCAAAATACAACTTCTGCCAGTGGTGAGAACTTGGTAACATATATGGGCTGCTGTGCCCCCTCAAATCGTCAGGAACTGGGACTATGCTCGATGACCTACCCTGACACCCACCTTGAAGCTGTCACCCTTAAGTTACCTGAGCGCTGCCTGAAGTGGAATCCGGAGCGTTCCCTTATTTTATTCATGATGAAGAATTGCAAGCAACGAAGCAAGTCTCGTCCACGTGTAGGGGGTAGCCTCGCATCTATTTACTAACGAGGCGCCAGGTTGGTTCTTTTGATCTGCATCGCAGATGTCTGTTGTTAAACACCACTCCTTAGCTAAGTCTCATTGACTGTGATGATATTTTGTAAGTCTCATTCAATAGCTTCTTTCTGGTATGGAGGTGAAGATGTTGAAACTCATAGTATAAAATATAAGTTATATTTAACAAGGTACATCACTGGATAGCTGCAAGAAGGTTTGATAGGTCTTCAAGCTAAGAGGAGAAGGTGAAGTATGAGATACAATTCTGTTTACAAAATCATAGGAGAGCAAACACTGGCTCAATATGCATACATACAAACTGACATACGAAACAAGGTTAGTCACATAGGCCACAGCCTTGCGTGAGCGTCAACATGTTTTCTCAGAGGAGGCATTGTTGACGATACATTCAGCAATGTTTAATGATGACTCCAGGTGTCCACACACCAGGACGCTTATTCAAAGCTACGTCAAAGCTTCGTCAATGCTTAGGCAAACTTCTGCATGACCCCTTGGTCTCTGGCCTATCTCTCATCTTCTACAATATACTATCGAATGTGAAAATACATTCTTTATTATATGTAAACCTTACATAAAGCTCGGGCGGCTACAAAGCCAAACACAGAATAATAACCAGGGCCGAAAGTTTGACTTGCATTTGATATGTAATAGTGTGATTTTAGATGTAAATGCAAAGATATGGTAAACATATAACTACAAGCAAAGTGTTTAAGAAAATGATATTCAACTAGTTATATGTAAAAATCAGATATATATAGAAAATACTTATCAGTTAAAAAAAATACATGGAGTACACAAATACAGATCCATGTATAAGTTTATGCATATGGTATAAATACTAAATAATAAGGATCACATGTGATATATAATGATACAGTTATATACTGCTAGTCATGAAGATACATATTCAACAGAAAATACTTACATACTTCTGATAATTGCGTGACATAAAGATTACATGTCAAAAATCATATATTGATAAAAATTAATGGTACCAAAATGTGATGAGATACAAGGTAACAGATTGAGTATTGGTGCTACCTGATTTGTTTATTCAAATAAATGTGATTAATATATGTGCACTTTATATAGATTCCCAGTGAGTACACGCACAGATATATTGATTCATTGTTTAACTTCAATATGCTTCAATTAGGTGCACTACTAGATATAATGGTTAAGGTAGATTATATTGTATATAATTAATATTCTCATGCTTTACATATGGAATGCTTTGTCAAGGAAGTTTTCTATTTACACATTCAGCCAGCGTCTTAAACAACATTTCACAGAGTTCACAGTTCCAAACAACCTCCTCGAGTCAAAAGAAATGGGCAATTTCAAATGGCTCGAAAGTTGAATGCCTTACGGGCCACTGGAAAATTGTCTGGGGGGGGGTCCGAAGTTCTGTTGATTAGCCATACTTGTTCTCCTCATCCTACGCCATGCAAATACGTTCGCGATGACCAGAATCACCACCAGCACCAGGGTCATAGCCAGCAAAGAGTAGAAACGAAGATCCTCCTTGGCGAGGTAAGTGTAGGAAGTATGGTCCATGGTAGTCAATTTCGACAGCTGCTGGGCCACCTTTGTGTTAAAAGACAGGGGAAGGGCTGGGATAAGGGTATTGGCCCACAAAAAATTTGCGAAATAAGCCCTCTCTCTTATGATGGTGCTTATTCCACGAACTGTGTAGTTGGTAGTTGCTCCACTTCAGCCATCCGCAGCGACGAACAGTCGTGAAGACGCGGCTGATCCGTCCGGGCATGCGACGTTAAACTCTTCGACTGCGAAGCATAGCCAGTTTCCATTATTCAGCCTGTAAGCGAACTTATTCTTGTCAAAAGGGCAAAGTAGATTCAGACAACGTTCAAGCATGTGAAGAAGAGAGCTGTTAAGGATCAGGCCTAACTTGCATGAATCCTCCGATATACTGTGGAATTCAAAGGAGTCAGCCGTACAAACTTTATTACCCATGGCATTAGAACAATGAGCGAACCGATCTAGATCTCTGACGATCGTAAAAGTTTCCTTATTAGGGGAACTTTATACGTAGCCAGACAAATTCGATATAACTGGTAATGAGCTATTAGACATGTGAGTAGGGAACGGAGCTATTTTGTAAGATTTCCAGGCATCAGAAGAATCTATATTAATCATGATTCTATAATTTTCTACGCTTACTGAAATTAAGCTATAATAAAATTCGATCTTATGTGCCTCTAACAAAGGAGCATAACCAAGTTTTTCACATGCATTCTCTAAAGTGAATGATAAGTCTTTGATAGGCAAGAGATGCAGCTAAAGAATTCCCTATTTAGCTAGTGTAATTGCTTCCACATAATCTTTGGATTTTCAATAAAATGTGAAATTTTCATATGGATATGATCTATATTTGAATTGTAATATGCTAATGTTGAAAGTAAGTATTGCACATCCATGATCTGATTTATTTAACTGGAATGTTCGTTCACCAATGTCATAAGCTGATTTATTGACTCTGATTGTCTGTGAAATTCAGAGAAAATTAATTTATTTTGATGTTAAAATTCAATTCTCTTAATTTGTTCATTATTTTTAAGACAATTTGAAATTCCCAGACCTAAGCTTGCAATGGACCCAAAGATATTGAGCGCTGCGAATAAGAATAAGAGTGAATTACTCCGTTCTATGTTGTTGTGTCTCATGGTCCACCTAAGAAGTTCACGAGCTAAGCATTCCGCTTCAGCTGTCTTGTTTTGCAAATCAGAAGACAACATCTCTGCTACACTCAAAGTCCGTGCCAGCAGATTCTCTGGGTTAAAAGGGAAATGACGACGTTGCAATTGATTTTAAGATTAATGACATAATTTTCTGGCAAGAAAATCGCTTGCAAATCAACTTCAAGAATCACGTTGCTCGCTGTAATAAATACATCCTCAGTTCTTTCAATGATAGAGCCATGTGTAAATTGGATATTTTTTGTTTTAGGACTCCTCCCACACGAGAAAAATGTCTGATCAAACATTACCGATCCAAACAATAATAAGCTTCATGTTGGAAACCTGCAAATAGTGAAATATTTGTAAATACTCATGTTTAAATTAACTACTACTTATTCAAAACTTATAAAATATATGTCATACAAATTTTATATATTCTTTTTACTATGTAAGTTTTATATATACTAGTTTATTAGGTGAGTTTTATATATAGGTATACATATTTACCTCTCCTTGCCTTTCTTCCTTCCCCTTTTCCATTACGAACATGAGCCAATGTTATGGTCCTTATGTCAGTAGGTTGGGATATATTTTGAACTTTTAGCCTATTTGCGGTTGATAATTCTAGAATACAAAATGGGCCTTCAAACTTAGGCGTTAGTTTATAGTTCAAACCCTTGTGCACATATATTTGGATATAGATTTGATCTCCTACTGAATATGGTTTTGTTTGTTTAGCAATTTTATCGTGATTCCTTTTCATTATGATTTGTGCCTATTCTAAATTCTTACGAAGTATATTATATCGGCTTACACTTGCATCCATAACATCCCCTAGGGGATTTGATAAATTAGTGGTTGGCTTAAGGATATTGAAAGGCGTCCTAGTGGGAGTGCCGTATAGGGCTTCATGGGGGTGTCATTTTTATAGATACATGATATGAATGATTAAGAGTACTTAAAACCGCTGGGATAGCAATATCCCAGTTGGGATCCATTCCCCCAAGTGTAACTTTTGGACATTTAACACCTTCCTATTTACCCTTTCTACCAATCCGTTTGACTCTGGGTGATAAATCATGGTATTGATTTTCTTAATGCAAATGAATTCACACAACGAGTTAAGGAAATGATTATTGAATTCTCCTCCCGAGTCGGAGATTATCATGTGTGGAATTCCGTGTTTACAGATGTAGCACTTGTAGAATTTTCTAGTGCATTCAATTGCAGTTTTTGTTTTTAGTGCTATCAATTCTGTATATCGAGTTAAGGCATCTATTAACACTAGAGGTAATTATTTCCTCTGTCAGACTCGTAAAACCCTGTTAATAATTCTAAGTGTACTTTTTCAAAGGGTTGGTTTGGCATGGGATAGGCCCCTAAATTGACAGGTGTCTTAATGTGCCCCTTGTTTTCATGACAAATGTGACAATGTGTTTTTTTTATATCTGTAAGCATTGCAGACCAGTAAAATAGTGATTTGGCTTTCTGTGACATGATAGAGAACCCTGGATGATCATGTAAGGGATCAGAATGCAACCAGATTAGAACGATTGGTATAAGAGAGATTGGTACTACTACCAGGTTGTTAGTCACCTGCGGTGTGCTTCGGGTTTTCCTCGTCACGGACCTACACAGAATATTACCTTTGATTACATAATTCTGCTGCGCATACTTTAAATATTCTTTTTCTTTATGATTTCCGTTCAAAGCATCTATTATTTTCCTTAACTGCTGATTTTTCCTTTATTTAGTCTGTACCAGTTCAGCGCTCCAACCCGGGTCTTGGCTTGGTGAATTTTTTTGTTCAGATACAGTTTTAACAATGGGTACGGATGTTGCTATACCTTCTAGTTCAGCTAATGGTTCCATACAGGATGGTGCGGGATTGCGGGATAATGTGTCAGCGATGATATGCACTTTCCCAGGTAGGTATCCTAACTTGGCTCCAAAGTCCTGAATGATCATATGCCACCGAGTTCTTTTGGGACTGTGATTAAATCCTTTGAAGAACTCGGTGAGGGGCTTATGGTCAGTAAGGACCTTTACAGGATAGCCGTAGATTATGAACTTGAAATTTACTAGTGAGTTAACGATACCTAGCCCTTCCTTGTCTATTACTGCATATTTGCTTTCAGAGGGCTTCAGTTTACGTGAATAAAAAGCTATAGGAAAGAACTGTTTATCATATTGCTGAAGTAGTACCCCTCCTACCCCTTGGTCTGAGGCGTCAGTTGCAATAAAAAAACTCCTTACTGAAATCAGGGAATTTTAAGATACATAGGTGAACTGCATAATTTCTCTTTCAAGGTATCGAACGCCTGTTGATGCTTTTCAGGCCATATAAAATCTATGCCCTTCTTCGTAAGATCCGTTAAAGGAGCTGCTATGATTGAATAGTTGCGTACGAACCTTCTATAGTAGCCACTACAGCCATAAAATTTGTTGTATCCCCTTTACGTTAGTAGGTACCGGAAAAGTTACGGATAGCCGACACCTTATCATGGACTACCTTAAGACCTTGCCTAGACACCGTAAAACCTAAAAAGACGAGTTCTGTTTTAAAAAACTCACACTTAGATATTTTTACTCTAAGGTTGTGTTGCCTTAGTCTCTGTAGCACTAGCGCTAGTTTATGCAAATGTTCTTCTAAGTTATTAGAAAAGATTACAAGATCGTCCATATAGGCATGAAGGGTATCCCCTAACAAGTCTCCAAACACTATATTAATAATTCTGGTGAATGTAATTGGGGCGCAACGTAAACTGAAAGGCATACGTAAAAATTCATAGCGTCCCCTGGCTGTGCTGAAGGCGGTGTATGTGGTATTCTCTTTAGCTAAAGGTATCTGGTGAAAGCCTTTAAGAAAGTCTAAGCTGGTGAAATATTTGTCCTGACCTAACAAGGATAAAATATCATCGGTACATGGCACTGGAAAACGATCAGGAATCGTTTCCTTGTTTAAGCGGCGGAAATCTATGCAAATACGCCAAGTCCGATCCTTTTTGGGTATGACAATTAAGGGAAAATTGTAAGGGCTATTCTTCATTTATCTCATTCTGAAATTTCATTGGGAGCCTATACGAAGGTACATAACTGGCTGTATGTTTGTCCTTTAACCGTATTAGGTATTCAATGACATCCGTTTTCCCTAGGGATCCCTTGCTAGCGGAGAAAACATCATATTTGAGATAAAAGATAAAAAAATTTCTGCTGAATCTCCACTTCCTGAATGTCTTTATTATTTTACTTTTGATTTAGATTGGAATAGGCGATTCATTAACAACAGGTTGAGCGTGATTAATTTCAGCAACTGTAAGAATGCGATATTATACATTTCCATATCCACGATATGTGATTTTTGTGGATTACTAGATTGGTATTCAAATGGTTACAGACTTCAATGTTAACTTGTTGCTGTGAGTCAACAGTGTATAATGCTTGTGTCGTGGAAAGTCCGTTAATTTTCAGTGTCAGGAAGGATTAACATTTCAGATCCCGGCAAAGTCTTCTTTACATGCACCAAGATATTCGAGGGTGCATTCGTCTCGAGAATTTGCGTGCAAGCTGCTATTGCGGGTGTGCGAGATTTCTGTTGGGTCGCTTGAACAATATCTTGATTCATGAGACAAGTGATTGGTTCCTCAATGTACGTTACTGTTTTATTGTCTGTCTATTTTTTGTCCAAAACGGATTTTCATGTGTTCGAAGATTTATAGAATTTTCCTTTGATAAACCTGCCATGTTTGGCAGGAACTAAGATAATGTTTTAAATGCCCATAGATGGGTATCCTACATTTACAACTGGATACATATCAATATGTTGTACAACTATAAAGGTATCGGTAAGCGTGCGCTTACCCACCCTGTACTGAATCTGAGTTACGCATACGACACTTAGCTCGTTATTACCAATTCCTGAAAGTCGTCCCCCGGACTTCTCAATAGGGAAGTTCGAAAACAACAAACGGTGAGTCCATAGGTCCATGATATTACATGAACTACCTGAATAAAAAAAACAATGTAAATGGCTGATATTCTAAATTTACGGCATGTAAAGTAGGATGTAATTCGTCATTACTGATTATTGCGCTAAATCTTTGAAAATCTACAGGAACCTGCACTGATTTTTTGGATATGGTCGTGTGATTCATAGGAAAATTTTGGGTTTCACATAACTCTTCTAGGTGATTAAATTTATTTTTTAATCAAAAGATGTTGATATGAATGACACAACATCACTCTCTCTCTCTCTCTCTCTCTCTCTCTCTCTCTCTCTCTCTCTCTCTCTCTCTCTCTCTCTCTCTGCAGTCAATTACGTGGTATTTGCTTTGCCTTGAACACTGGAAAAATTTGACTGACTTGACTGTTTTGGCTAGACCCAGGAACTGAGTTCCCTGAAGCCCGATTTGCTTGTTTCTGATTCTGAGCAGAGTTTTACTGTTTACTTGTTTCTTTTTGTGGTAATGTGGATTCTTCTTCTTATTGTCATGATTTGAGCTATTATGAATTTAACAATAACGCGTAAGACAATCTGATATCATGTGACCCAATCTTTTACAATTAAAACAAGTTATCCCTGCTGCGTTATTATTAACTACATTTACTTGCTTTGGTATACTTTCATTCATTGCAAAAACTTAAATATGTGAGGGATCTAGGTCTGCACATTTAGACATATGTTTCTTAATTTGTTTGTAAATGTCCAATTCCGTGCTAATTGGCAATAGCTCTTCATCAAAACACCGTACCAAGGCTTCCGGTAACATAACTGTTATGTAGGTTAAGTACGTGAGTCTAATAAAATCCTTTACAGTCATGTCCTGCCCCATAACCCGAGTAGATTTATTTAAGTTATCCAGATATTCCTTCAACCGGTCTGCAATTAGTGCCACCCTGTCCACCATGTTAAGGGTAGTCATCGAGACCAAATTAAGGATATTCCTCAAGGCTAGAACCGCATCCAAGGCCACTTCACTGCCATGTATGGAGCATAATTTAATTTTAAATTCATCCCAAGTATTTGCCTCTTGGAATGAAAAAAAAACCTCTTAGATAGGAACCCGCATCCCCTTTTGCAAAGAATGAAGCTTTTAGCTTCCCGTAACTGTAGGGATGGTACAGTGATGCATTTTGCTTTTAAATGAGCATCCACTGACGAGATCCACGATTCTACACCCTGGGGCAAAAATCCATTAACACGGCCTTGAAAAGGGACAATTGCTGACCTGGCACTAACTAATGTTACCACCGGGTTAGTGGTTGTGGGGGTACTGGGTGCAGGGGTGGCCATCTTTGTTTTGTGTTTGTTCTTATCACTACGATTCCTAGCAACCCTGTATGAATACACATGTCCACTGCATAAACACATATGCAATATAAAAACAATGTGTCACAGAAATTAATTGTGTCCCCCAAAATGATAAAATTAAGCACGCAAGATATGATAAAATATTTCAGGAGAACCTCTGAAAAAAAAGGTTGGCAAAAAACAAAGATAAAAGGCATGAAGGGACGAATAACCAAAGATGAAGATAGATTCCTGCAAGAAAGTAACTCACCCCAGGAACAGCGATCAATCTACCTGCGTTAGATGAACACTCAAAGTCGTACATGGAATGAATAAAAAGTTGTACTTAGCTGATATTTAAGGGGAAAAATCTTTGTGTTTTGATGACGTCACGGCCTCGTCTCTCCCGTCAATGCTCATGTGCGACCCAGTTCTTCAGCTTGAGTTGAAATCATGCGTTGTTTGTTTTAGAATGATTGTTTTCCGTTATGCTGGGTTGTTGATGTTTCTCTGCGGAAGACACATCTGGCGGAAGTTCTCGAAGTTCCACACTGTCAATGACGTCCAACATTCGATGATTAAGCCGCTATAATATGTGTAGGCTTGCTATATTTCATTGACGATGCGCATATTTGAAGGTCGTCTCCATATGATCAGGCTAAGACTCATGGTGCCATCAGCAACATTGCCTGAGAACACGAAGTTGATTGTAGATTCTCTCATCTCGGGATTGTATTTTTCCGATGGTTTATATGTTTGAATCCTGCTTCCAAGATTTGTAAGTCTTCGGTAGATATGCCATCATTGTTGGGTTCTTCACTGCCAATGTTGGGGTCTTCGCTGCCAATGTTGTTGGGGTCTTCGCTGCCACCATTGTAGGGGGTGGCCTCGCATCTATTTACTAACGAGGCACCAGGTTGGTTTCATTTTGATCTGCATGGCAGATGTTGGTAAACACCACTCCTTAGCTAAGTCTCATTGACTGATGATATTTTCTAAGTCTCATTCAATAGCTTCTTTCTTGTATGGAGGTGAAGACGTTGAAACTCATAGTATAAAATATAAGTTATATTTAATAAGCTACATCACTGGGATAGCTGCAAGAAGGTTTGATAGGTCTTCAAGCAAAGAGGAGAAGGTGAAGCATGAGATACAATTCTATTTACAAAATCATAAAATCATAGGAGAGCAAACACTGGCTCAATATGCAAACATATAAACTGACATACGAAACTAGGTTAGTCACGTAGACCACAGCCTTGTGTGAACGTCAACATGTTTTCTCAGAGGAGGCATTGTTGACGATACATTCAGCAATGTTTAATGATGACTCCAGGTGTCCACACACCAGGACGCTTATTCAAAGCTTCGTCAACGCTTAGGCAAACTTCTGCATGACCCCTTGGTCTCTGGCCTATTCCTCATCTTGTACAATACACTTTAGAATGTGAAAATACATTCTTTACTATATGTAAACGTTACACACGAACTCGGGTACTGTGAATTGGAAGTTGGTTGTCGGTTTTCATCTACTGTTTCTTTCACCCATTCCTTGTTCCACCTGTTCTCCTATTCCCATGATCCTATTATCCTGTCTCCCTCAGAGACTTCAGAGATTTTGACAGTACATTTGTGACATCTTTTAGTTTATTTCAGAATTGATTTTAAGATGTTTGTTGGTCATGCTTGCAGTAATCGAGTAATTTGGCACTCATTCAATAATTTGATATTTGTCGTATTTTGCATTTTCCATTTAAGCATTGATGAGTTACGTGAGGATTTCCCCGTTGTGTTCTGACTTCTGTAGTTCAACAGTACCACTCAACACAGTTACTGCCATTGCAATCTTTGGGACAAGATTCCAGAGATCTTAGTTAGAAAAGTCCTCGCTTACAGTGCTCCATCTCTGTGTTACCTTTAAGAGTTCCATCGTTGATTTTTGCACCATATTTATTGACTAGATTTAGTGTTTTGCTCGCAACCCAGTGGCACATTTGTTCTTGATATTGTAAATAAATTACAGTAATGATACAATGCCACGAAGCCAGTGAGAGCTCTTGTAATTTTGATATTTTGCTGATTACCTTGTTGAATTATATTACAAGTGGACATAGCACATTTACCTTCATTCCTTTTGAAAGTAGTTTGGTTAATTAACTAAGGATACTTACTTTTATTTTCTGTTCACACGAGGTAGGTCCCCTAGTCAGTTGTCGTTTCCAAAGAATTTAAAATAGAGCCAGTTCTTCCAAATTTTCCAAAATAAAATCTTATACCCCGGCCTGCCCTGTGACAGTGTATATGACATCACACAAATGACAGTGACTGAATGGAAGAAAGAAAAAAAGCGAGAGAAGTGAAGGTCTCTTATTTTAAAGTGAAGCGTTCCAGTCATGAAATCCCTGGAGGGACCCATGATAAAAGAGCACAGGTTAATTAGATCATAAATTTTCCTGGAGGTGTTGCATCCACACATACACACTCACACACACACACACACACACACACACACACACACACAGAGAGAGAGAGAGAGAGAGGAGAGAGAGAGAGAGAGCGAGAGAGAGAGAGAGAGAGAGAGAGAGTTTGTCCTTCTAAAAGTCTTCACATTTGCTGCCCTTCATAGCAATGAATTTTCTTTTTAAATACACATTTTCCCAGATAGTGTGGCAACAGATACCAACCAATTTATTTCGTAAAACATTATGTATACATTGCAACCGTATATTGCACTCTCTTCTTCTGTGTCCCCGTTCACGGGTAAAATATGGACAGATGATGTGACAAGAGTGTATATATATATAATATATATATATATATATATATATATATTATATATATATATATATATATATATATATATATATATATATATATATATATATATATATATATATATATATATATATACATATATATACACAAAACACCTGTCAATCGTCATCCATATTTTACCAGTGAACAAGGACACAGAAGAAAGGGTGAAATATACGGTTGCAATGTATACATAGTGTTTTATGTGTTAAATTGGTTGGTATCTGTTGCACACTATCTGGGAAAATGTGTATTTAAAAATAAAATTCAGTGCTACGAAGGGCAGCAAACATGAAGACTTTCAGAAGGACAAACTCGCTGTGTGTGTGTGTGTGTGTGTGTGTGTGAGTGTGTGTGTGTGTGTGTGTAACACCTCCAAAGTGTAGTAACCTTGCTACCTGCATACCCTCGTCATCATGATTGCTGTCATTATCACTCATTCAGCAAAGGCTTAGTCCTGACTCTTGATTCAACAATTCCGTGACATTTACACTACTTTCTTGATACGTAAAGCTAATCGTTAAAATTAGATTAGAGTATAGTTAAGTCTGTTCACAGGTGATTTACTACTTGAAGGGACCGTAATGTTACAATTTTCAGAAACCTGCGAGAAAAAAAAAGTCTTAATTACAGACTAGCAATCTAGTTGCGTAATGCACTCCCCCAATAATCCCACGTCCATGAGAAGGTATAAAACAGTGTAATCCAGTGAGTTGAAACAGTTTGCAGCGTTCCACACTTTGCAGACGTGTCCATATCCTTCATCCCTCCCAGCCCCCCCCCCCCCCCCCCCCCCCCCACCCCCCCCCCCCCCCCCCCCCCCCCCCCCCCCCCCCCCCCCCCCCCCAACCCAATATCCCTGACTACTCAGACATAGCGTACCCCATGTTGGCCGAGCGCAGAATTAAGGAAAACAGTTTATTTTAAAATTTAGCCTCACAGATAAGCACAGCCTTAACATGCATTTGTTTATAGAACATTTTCTACTTTGAATAACCTTTCCTTGATTTCATGAAATATTTGCATAAACTCGTGTTACACTATGTGTGTGTATATTATATATATATATATATATATATATATATATATATATATATATTTATATATATATATATATATATATATATACATACATAATTCTTATATGCTGTTTGCTTTCGTAATGAGGGGCGAGCTTGACCCGAGCGCCCAGGAAAATTTGTGAAAATTAAAAAACTGTAGCTACGTTGTACATTTTAATTTCTAAAATAAATTTCACCATTGCCGAACACTACAGAAAAGATATATCATACCCATCTACAAATTAAATATTTATTACAAATATATTAAAAAAATAAGTATATACAGAAAAATGATTTACGAAAATATTTTTTTAAAAAATTACGAAATAAGCTTTATACACACAAAATATGAGGGAATCCCTCCTAAAACTACTATTTACAGTATGTGACTGCCAGAAAAGATGTCTGACCCATAGGGTCAAAATATGAAAAGAGAAAAAAGGGTAAGGTCTTTTGGGAAAAAAATGTCAAAATTGCACAAATTTTTTTTGGTACCTAAATGGAATAGGAAGTGGCTAATTTTTTTATAGTATAAACCCATATTATCCTAGAACGGAATTATGTAAAAAGATCTGCACTAAGATGTAATTTACTGTTATATCAAGGGCAAAATCTAAAGGTCCTTTTTTGACCTTCTAGGTTCATTAAAATATGATATTTATGCATGAAAATATACCAACATATCACCAGTTCCATAGAAAACAAGAATATATAGAGATATGGAAACAAAATGGCCACAATCCACACCATTTTCGACTGCCAAATCTTCCACCTAAACTACCTGACTTGCACTAACAAAACTATAAATTGAATTTGCTATGGTGAACCCATTGCTCTTTTTTTAATTAAAAATATATGAGGGTGTATAGCCATTATTACAGTTAGGAAGCTTTGTCATAAGATAGATCTCAGAAATGTTATTTCTCTCTCTCTCTCTCTCTCTCTCTCTCTCTCCATACAGTGTGTCGATGGTTTATTGACATAAGCTGATGTAGTCTGTCGTCTTCTAATCATTTCAAGGTCATTTGCTTCGCCTCTAACACACACGAGGTTTTTGCCTTAGAGGTGTCAGCAACCTCTAAATTATCATCAGCATCACTTTCTAATTCCCTTAGAAGTAAGTTGATGACATCCATGCCCAGAGAATACTGCCTGCTGGCCATTGTTGATGAGAACTGCAAAAAAATACAAAATCTCAGAAATTGGCATTCAAAGGAAATCGGACCAAATGGCAATATAAGGTATCTCAGCCACAACCAATGGCATGCATATGGTACACACACTACACAAACCATCCACCCACAGTTTCCAACAATACAAAGCATCACTACTTAATAACTTTGCCTTTCGATCCCCCACATGTTAAAGGTGAGTGGGGGTCAAGCTCCACTGGAGCAATTATCAGAAAAGAGGGAAGGATGAAGGCAAGGTGAAAGTAGGTTCTGACATGATTTTAGTGTGTGTTCTCCTGGCCTCTTGCAGGTCGATCACACCCAGATTCGAGATAGGTGATGATTTATGGGAAAAAAACATGTTTTTTAAACACTCCTCTGTTCGTGCGTGACCCGTCGCACCTATCAAGGGATAACTGTATGAAGTGTTGTAAAATTGTCAGCAATATTTTCAGATTCCTGATTTAGCTTAGAATTAGTATTTTCTAATAATGTATGTTCAGATTTTGCATAACAATTTAAAAGTTAAGATAATGTAGAATAGGAAAAGAGAAAAGGAATGGCGTGGGCCGCGTGGTTGCAATTTTTTTTAAACATATGATGCTCGTGACTTTATTTCAGACTTGAATTGTCAAGAAATCACGTGGTAGGATTGCACCATCTTTCGCAAGCCTAAAACGTTTCACATACGTCTGATGCCTTTCATTTCATATAAGTAGCTAGAGATGTTTTTGTATTGAAAACTATCTAATATCACTAGTAAATTAACTCTTATATCTCGATTTGTCAAAAGAGAATTTGTTGACTCGTAATTAGCTTAAAATTAGAAATGGAAAGTTTGTGACGTCACT
>NC_061105.1:22247814-22267814 GCF_015104395.2 Macrobrachium nipponense | reverse complement strand
AACAAATGCACAAAAAATCACTTCAATAAGAAAAATGGATAAAGCACGAAATAAACACAGGAATAAGGAAATTGTTTCACCAAACCACTGTAAATATTTTTTAAAGTTGCAACTTTAAATTTGTAATAACACATTACCTTGGTACCAATTTTCTGCTGCAGCTAGTTCCAAAATTTCACCATAAACAGTTCACAATGTTTCAAAAAAGAAAAGGCGCCGTTACGCACTTGCTACAATGTTTGTTCAGATTCGACAATAAGCACTAAGTAATACTAAATAACTCTAAGAAATATGAAATCTAAGATTTACGAGTAACCAGTCACATGTATAAAATCTTTATATTAGTGTAAAATAAAAAATGGCACAGAAGAGAGAAGAGAGAGAGAGAGGAGAGGAGGGAGGAGGGAGGGAGAAGAGAGAGAGAGAGAGAGAGAGAGAGGACTGGCACACGCCGTTCTATGCAACACGGTCGCAAGTCTCAGAATGAGCTCTCTCTCTGTCTTCCAAAGTCAAAATGATCAGTGGACCTCACCCCAAAATGGATTGGGAATGAGAGACAGATAAAGTTGTAAAAATTTTCATTCAAAACAATAAGTAGAAAGAAAGTGAGATTACAATCATAACTAACATTTATTATTACATGATTTAAGACAATAAAAGTCTTTTAAAGTAAAAGATATGATTATAGAATCTCCTTGAATGTGATTAAGTTTCATAATTTTCTTGAGTGACGTCACAAACTTTCCATTTCTAATTTTAAGCTAATTACGAGTCAACAAATTCTCTTTTGACAAATCGAGATATAAGAATTAATTTACTAGTGATATTAGATAGTTTTCAATACAAAAACATCTCTAACTACTTATATGAAATGAAAGGCATCAGACGTATGTGAAACGTTTTAGGCTTGCGAAAGATGATTTCTTGACAAAGACAAGTCTGAAATAAAGTCACGAGCATCATATGTTTAAAAAAAAAATTCCAACCACATGTCCCATGCCATTCCTTTTCTCTTTTCACATTCTACATTATCTTAACTTTTAAATTGTTATGCAAGATCTGAACATACATTATTAGAACATACTAATTCTAAACTAAATCAGGAATCTGAAAATATTGCTAACAATTTTACAACACTTCATACAGTTAACCCTTGATAGGTGCGACAGGTCACACACAACAACAAGTGTTTAAAAAAACATGTTTTTTTCCCATAAGTCATCACCTATCTCGAATCTGGGTGTGATCGACCTGCAAGAGGCCAGGAGAACACACACTAAAATCATGTCAGAACCTACTTTCGCCTTGCCTTCATCCTTCCCTCTTTTCTGATAATTGCTCTAGTCGAGCTTGACCCCCACTCACCTTCAACATGTGGTGGATCGAAAGGCAAAGTTATTAAGTAGTGATGCTTTGTATTGTTGGAACTGTGGTGGGCTGAGATGCCTTATATTGCCATTTGGTCCAATTTCCTTCGAATGCCAATTTCTCAGATTTTGCATTTTATTACAGTTCTCATCAACAATGGCCAGCAGGCAGTATTCTCAGGGCATGGATGTCATAAACTTACTTCTAAGGGAATTAGAAAGTGATGCTGATGATAATTTAGAGGTTGCTGACACCTCTAAGGCAAAAACCTCGTGTGTGTTAGAGGCGAAGCAAATGACCTTGAAATGATTAGAAGACGAGAGTGAGGGACCGGGGGAGGGGAATAGTGGGTCTATGCCTTTTCTGGTGACAGATTACATCAGCTTATGTCAATAAACCATCACACACTGTATGGAGAGAGAGAGAGAGAGAGAGAGAATAACATTTCTGAGGTTTATCTTATGACAAAGCTTCCTAACTGTAATAATGGCTATACACCCTCATATATTTTAAATTAAAAAAAGAGCAATAGGTTCACCATAGCAAATTCAATTTATAGTTTTTTAGTGCAAGTCAGGTAGTTTAGGTGGAAGATTTGGCTGTCGAAGTTGGTGTGGATTGTGGCCATTTTGTTTACATACCCGGAAGGTGAGTTAGCATATCTCTATATATTCTTGTTTTCTATGGAACTAGTGATATGTTGGTATATTTTCATGCATAAATATCATATTTTAGGGAACCTAGGAGGTCAAAAAATTACCTTTAGATTTTGCCCCTGATATAACAGTAAATTACATCTTAGTGCAGATCTTTTTACATAATTCCGTTCTAGGATAATATGGGTTTATACTATAAAAAAAATTAGCCACTTCTTATTCCATTTCGGTACCAAAAAAAATTTTTGCAATTTTGACATTTTTTACCCAAAAGACCTTACTCTTTTTTCTCTTTTCATATTTTGACCCTAAGGCTAAGGTCAGACATCTTTCCTGGCAGTCACATACTGTAAATAGTAGTTTTAGGAAGGATTCCCTCATATTTTGTGTGTATAAAGCTTATTTTGTATTTTTAAAAAAATATTTTCTTTAATAATTTTTCTGTATATACTTATTTTTTTAATATATTTGTAATGAATATTTAATTTGTAGATGGGTATAATTTTATCTTTTCTGTAGTGTTCGGCAATGGTGAAATTGATTTTAGAAATTAAAATGTACAACGTAGCTACAGTTTTTTAATTTTCACAAATTTTTCTGGGCGCTCAGGTCAAGCTCGACCCTCATTACGAAAGCAAACAGCATACAAGAATTATGTATATTATATATATATATATATATATATATATATATATATATATATATATATATATATATATATATATATACACACACATAGTGTAACACGAGTTTCACGAGTTTATGCAAATATTTCATGAAATGAAAGAAAAGGTTATTCAAAGCAGAAAATGTTCTATAAACATAAGCATGTTTAAGACTGTGTTTATCTGTGAGGCTAAATTTTAAAATTACCTGTTTTCCTTAACTCTGCGCTCGGCCAACATGGGGTACGCTATGTCCAAGTAGTCAGGGATATTGGGTTGGAGGGGAGGCTGGGAGGGGTTGAAGGATATGGACACGTCTGCAAAGTGTGGAACGCTGCAAACTGTTTTAACTCACTGGATTACACCGTTTTATACCTTCTCATGGACGTGGGATTATTGGGGAAGTGCATTACGCAACTAGATTGCTAGTCTTGTAATTATGACATTTTTTCTCGTAGGATTTTGAAAATTGTAACATTACGGTCCCTTCAAGTAGTAAATTACCTGTGAACAGACTTAACTATAATCTAATCTAATTTTAACGATTAGCTTTACGTGTCAAGAAAGTAGTGTAAATGTCAAGGAATTGTTGAATCAGGAGTCAGTACTAAGCCTTTGCTGAATGAGTGATAATGGCAGTAATCATGATGACGAGGGTATGCAGGTAGCAAGGTTACTGTACTTTGGAGGTGTTACACACACACACACACACACTCATACACAGCGAGTTTGTCCTTCTGAAAGTCTTCATGTTTGCTGCCCTTCGTAGCACTGAATTTTCTTTTTAAATATACATTTTCCCAGATAGTGTGGCAACAGATACCAACCAATTTAACACATAAAACACTATGTATACATTGCAACCGTATATTTCACTCTTTCTTCTGTGTCCTTGTTCACGGGTAAATTATGGATAGACGATTGACATGTGTATATATTGATATATATATATATATATATAATATATATATATATAATATAATATAGATATTATATATATATATATATATATAATATATATATATATATATATATATATATATATATATATACACACACATTGTCACATCATATGTCCACATTTTACCCGTGAACGGGGACAGAAGAAGAGTGAAATATACGGTTGCAATGTATACATAGTGTTTTATGTGTTAAATTGGTTGGTATCTGTTACCACACTAACTGGGAAAATATGTATTTAAAAAGAAAATTCATTGCTATGAAGGGCAGCAAGTGTGAAGACTTTTAGAAGGACAAACTCTCTCTCTCTCTCTCTCTCTCTCTCTCTCTCTCTCTCTCTCTCTCTCTCTCTCTCTGTGTGTGTGTGTGTGTGTGTGTGTGTGGATGCAACACCTCCAGGAAAATTTATGATCTAATTAACCTGTGCTCTTTTATCATGGGTCCCTCCCAGGATTTCATGACTGGAACGCTTCACTTTAAAAAAAAAAAAAAAAAAAAAAAAAAAAAAGACCTTCACTTCTCTCGCTTTTTTTCTTTCTTCCATTCAGTCATTGTCATTTGTGTGATGTCATATACAGTGTCACAGGGCAGGCCGGGGTATAAGATTTTATTTTGGAAAATTTGGAAGAACTGGCTCTATTTTAAATTCTTTGGAAACGACAACTGACTAGGGGACCTACCTCGTGTGAACAGAAAATAAAAGTAAGTATCCTTAGTTAATCCACCAAACTACTTTCAAAAGTACTGAAGGTAAATGTGCTATGTCCACTTGTAATATAATTCAACAAGGTAATCAGCAAAATATCAAAATTACAAGAGCTCTCACTGGCTTCGTGGCGTTGTATCACTACTGTTATTTATTTACAATATCAAGAACAAATGTGCCACTGGGTTGCGAGAAAAACACTACATCTAGTTAGTAAATATGGTGCAAAAATCAACGATGGAAGAGATGGAGCACTGTAAGCGAGTACTTCTCTAACTAAGATCTCAGGAATCTTGTCCCAAAAACTGCAATGGCAGTAACTGTGTTGAGTGGTACTGTTGAACTACAGAAGTCAGCAAACAACGGGGAAATCCACACGTAACTCATCAATGCTTAAATGGAAAATGCAAAATACGACAAATATCAAATTATTGAATGAGTGCCAAATTACTCGATTACTGCAAGCATGACCAACAAACATCTTAAAAACAATTCTGAAATAAACTAAAAGATGTCACAAATGCACTGTCAAAATCTCTGGAGTCTCTGAGGGAGACAGGATAATAGGATCATGGGAATAGGAGAACAGATGGAACAAGGAATGAGTGAAAGAAACAGTAGATGAAGACCGACAACCAACTTCCAATTCACAGTACCCGAGTCCGTGTGTAAGGTTTACATATAGTAAAGAGTGTATTTTCACATTCTAAAGTGTATTGTACAAGATGAGGAATAGGCCAGAGACCAAGGGGTCATGCAGAAGTTTGCCTAAGCGTTGACGAAGCTTTGACGTAGCTTTGAATAAGTGTCCTGGTGTGTGGACACCTGGAGTCATCATTAAACATTGCTGAATGTAACGTCAACAATGCCTCCTCTGAGAACACATGTTGACGTTCTCACAAGGCTGTGGTCTGTGTGACCAACCTAGTTTCGTAAGTCAGTTTGTATGTATGCATATCGAGCCAGTGTTTGCTCTCCTATGATTTGTAAACCAAATTGTATCTCATACTTCACCTTCTCCTCTTAGCTTGAAGACCTATCAAACCTTCTTGCAGTTATCCAGTGATGTAGCTTGTTAAATATAACTTATATTTTATACTATGAGTTTCAACATCTTCACCTCCATACCAGAAAGAAGCTATTGAACGAGACTTAGAAAATATCATCACAGTCAATGAGACTTAGCTAAGGAGTGGTGTTTACCAACAGACATCTGCGATGCAGATCAAAACACCAACCTGGTGCCTCGTTAGTAAATAGATGCGAGGCTTGCTTCGTTGCTTGCAATTCTTCATCATGAATAAAATAAGGGAACGCTCCGGTTTCCACTTCAGGCAGCGCTCAGGTAACTTAAGGGTGACAGCTTCAAGGTGGGTGTCAGGGTAGGTTGTCGAGCATAGCCCCAGTTCCTGACGATTTGAGGGGGCACAGCGGCCCCATATATGTTACCAAGTTCTCACACTGGCAGAAGTTGTATTTTGACATCTGTCAAGATCGGTGCAACACCTTTGTCCCTTTGGTCTTGCAGCTAACCATGGTTGGTAACTAAAAAGGTCATTGGAAAGCCAACAGAGAATGATAAGGAGTGGAGAATACACAGGTGCTGATTAAATTTGAGAGGACTTACACTCGTGGGTGGAGATGCAAATGCAGGGCACCACAAAAACAAGGATGCAGGTGCAAGGTCAAATCACGGAAACCACACGCATGTGGGTGTGAAACTTAACGAGTTTTAAGGGCCTGATCCCTCCAAATGACTTTCATGAAATTGACGGGGGATTTGAACAATAGTTTTTAGGGGGCGCAGTCTCAGAAGGTCTTCCATCTTTCTCGAGGAGGCAAGTAGTTATCAGCTTAGGGCCGTTGTCTAAATTGGATTCAGGAGCAGCGATAGCGGGATCTTGAAAGACAGCCGTGACAGGTGTTTGATAGGCAATAAATAAAAAATGACAAGATATTAAAATGACATTTATGCAGGTGGCTAATGGCCTGTTCGTGTTTTCCATACTTGGAAAATCGTTAAGTAAAATGGGCCAGGCGAAGCTTCAAAAACATCCCAAAAGTCAAAACTATGCTTTTGCTATACTCTACGTTTTTGTTCTAACTCAAGCAATTTTCCAAAATCCATTTGTCAATTTCTTTCATGTTTTTAAGGAGAAAAGGAGAAAAATGTTAAAAACAAGGGTCAAAAGGACTCTAGTCACACCTCCCCAATCACGTAAGATGTTACACAGCCTAAACAGACGTGGGCGTCTACAAATTTTTTTATGAACTACAAACACGATTCTCTTTCTCTCCTAATATAGCACATAAAATTCTTGCTACTAAATCACGTTGGCAGCAAGGTTCAGGCATATAGTGTAAAATTCAAATCAAACTCAATTCAACTGCGAATTAAAATTTACAATTAAAGGAGACTTGCCTGTATCTATTATTCTATAACTCAGTTTTAATATACAAACACTTTCCAAACGTTTCATTTACTGTGGTTAATACTTTCCACCTAGCATGTCTTGTATATATCATCCCCCACTTAGTGTTACTCACACAAGTTCTGGAATGACAACAGTGCAGAAAAGTAAAGGTAAATTACTCTGGGATACAAAGGGGTATTCACAAATAGAATAATTAAAATAATGTGAATTACTGTAAGATGCAAGTAGTTACTGAAGGGAGATATTTAGACTAACTCTGGATAGTGGATCTAAATACTTTGGTGATATGCAGATAAAACATCAGAAACTTAGTGGCGTGAAAGCACATCAGCTACCTTATTTTCAGTTTCTTCAATGTATTCAGTTTTCAACTGTGATCTTACATGGCTAAGCTACATCACCTTAGAGGATGGTTTTGGTTTCGGAACTATGTTAGGCACTGCAAAGGGTTCAATCTTATATGACACAAATTGGGACACGTATGGAGTGACTTGATCGCTGTTTCTGTACTGGGCATCAATCACTGATAAATGTGAAAACCTGATTCGACAGGTAGCTTGGCACTCTCCATGTCAATCAAGCAGAGCGGGTAATGTGACACACAGGAACAAGGCGACTCCTATCGAGTCATAAAAACAGAACAAAGTATATGATGTCAAACTATAAGAAGGGAAATGATTAGCATTGGTGCCGTGAGAACTCAGTGGCTCTTGTAGCTACCTGGGCTTCCTACACCATTTACCTCTCCCCCTCTTGAGCATCTCCTGGCTTGATGAGACGTTGCTGGCTTGAAGGCTCACAGGTAGGACATGGATTGCGAGGAGGCATTGGAACTGTCATTTTGGCAGGGCCAGGCTTGCAGTTTGCCTCATCATCCAGACTGAATGGAGCATGGCACTGCCCAGGGTACACAAGTGGCACTGGTGGTGATATTGCATCACATTTGGGATCTCCAGGAGGGAGATTCAGCATGGGATCTAGCTCTTGCGCTGATGCAAGACCAGGCACAAGGATTGCTTTAGGTGTTGGCTCGATGTCCAAGCAGGATGGAGTGTGACACTGCCCAGTGCACCCACATGGCACTGACAGTAATTTGGAGGTACGTTTAGGAACTCCTGGAGGGAGATGGGCATGGCGTGCTGGCACTTGTGATAAGGTAGGGCTAGGCACGTGGGGTTGAGCATTGTGAGATGCTAGATGTCCGAGAGTATGGCACTGCCTAGTTCATTCAAGTGGCACTGGTACCAATTCAAAAGGTACAATTTCGATCTCCTGATGAACTTTTAATCACTGGCACTAAGGAAGTTACAGGAATGAGTCTTGGCACAGGTTCATATATCATGATGGCTGACTCCTGGTACTGTCCAGCACATTCAAGTGGGGCTGGCAGTGTTTTGGAGATACAGGTTTCGTAAATGTGCTCAGTGACATCTAAATTTGTAAGGGAGAGTGCTGTCAAGATATGAGATATCCTCTCCGTGGGGACTGAGGTATAATGTTCGGATTCGGGCCTAATAGGGACCCTGCTTTCCTAAATCAGGTGGGAATTGGTATCAGGAACCGCAGGAATGGCATGCAGCTTGGAGAATGTGGCACTGGATGTTGCTTTCAAGTCACTGATTCCAAGAGGAGAAGGCTCCCCTTTGATTAATGAAGGTGTTGGCAAATGAGGCCAAGATGGATCCGTAGGTTGTGCCCACAGGGCCACCGAGCCTGGAAGTGAGAAAGGAGGGCCCAGTTGGCTTTTCAGTTTGCGAGGCTGGGGGACCACTAGGCCGTACGGCAGGAGGAGCAATAGGAAGGGGGAATGGGTTCCAAGGCTGTCGAGTACATGGATCATGTCCATAAATTCTGCAATTATACAGGCATTCTAGTATTGGTAAAGAGCCTTCTGTTAGGCATGCATATAGGAATAATTTTTCCTTAGGTCTTTCCTGGTTGATGTTCTTCATCTGGGCGTCAACCCAGGCTGTAAGGGAATTGCCTTGGAGGCTCTCCACCCCTAGGGCCTGGAAGATTTGGTAATCTTCAGAGTATGATCATATATTTGGAGGACGTGGGAAGTCTACCTAATTATGAGAGCACCACTGGGTGGCACTATGTAGTAGTCTTGCAAGACTTTGGGGGATGTTCAAGGAGAATAATATGGCACACAAGGTGCAATAAGGTGGGAAGGTGGTACTTGTGGTGATAAGCTTTGTGTTCGTAATGCAATGGCAGACAGATGTGAGTGCATGTAGAGTGCAGTTCTCCCAGAGTACAGGTTTCAATTGCTCAGTCCATCATAGTTGGCAACCTGAGGTGTGTGGGTGCATGTTGCAAGACGGTAAGACATCTCTCGCTGCTAATCATGACTGGTACCTGAAAAGGTCACTGGAAAGCCAGTAGAGAAGGGCATGGAGAGGAGAATACAAAGGTATACTAATTAGTTTGAGAGGATTTACACTCATGGGTGGGATGCAAATGCAGGGCACCACGAAATCAGGGATGAAGGTGCGAGGTAAGGTCATGGAAACGACACAAACGTGGGTGTGAAACTTAAGTTTTAGCAGCCTGATCCTTCCAAATGACTTTTGTGAAATTCAATGGGATCTGAACAATAGTTTAAAAGGGGGTGCAGCTGCAGTCCCAGACGGTCCGCAACCTTTCTCGAGGAAGCAAGTAATTATAGGACCGGTGCCTTAATTGGATTTGGGAGCAGTGAAGGTGGGGTATTGTAAGAAGGCCGAAATGGGCATTTGACAGGCATTACATAAAAAAATGACAGGATATTAAAATTACAATTATGCAGGTGGCTAATGGCCTGTTTGTGTTTTCCATACCCAGGATATTTAAGGCAAAAGGGGACAGGCAACAAGCCAAAAAAAACTCAAAAGTCAAAACAACGCTTTTGCTTTACGTTTTCGTTCTAACTCAAGCAACTTTCCAAAATCCATTACTATATTTGTTTCATGTTTTCCAGGAGAAAAAAGTTAAAAACAAGGGTCAGAAGACGCTTTTGACAATATATATATATATATATATATATATATATATATATATATATATATATACATATATATATATATATAGATATATATATATATATATATATATATATATATATATATATATATATATATAAAAATGTTGTCAAGTCTGTTATTGTTATTGTCACTGTAATCATCATTGCCTTTCATCCCCTTCCCTTAGATAGATTTTATAATAGTATATCATTACATTTAATATTTGCTGGAACCCTTAATTCCTGCTTTCCCCTCCAAGTTTACTCTTGTTCCCATCTCTATATATCAGGTGTTATAAAATTAGAGGCCCCCCCCTCCACAGAACAAATGGAACTTATGAAGTTTTCTGCTATAGCCTATCTCCAAGTCCATTATCTTAAGTTTCTATTAAGCTATTTTTCATTTTACATTTCCTGTACTTTCAAATTGAGTGACGGTGTTAGATACAGCCATGGCTAACAACACGGAGGAAATCAGATGGATTCACCGAATCTGGGCTATAACCTTCAGAGAGGCCAGGGTGCTGGCGCATCCTTCATTTCATATTCCTGGATAGCTAAATATTTTAAAAGAGATGAATCCTTTGTTAAAAGAAACTCAAACAAAAATCCATATGACTGTCATCGCAAAAAGGGTGAGAATCTTGGAAGGCCTGAAGTCCTTTCTCAGGAGTCAAAAGACATCATAGCTAAGGCAGTGGGTAGACCAAGAAAGTCTACATAAATTTGTGCCAAAAAGGGTAAGAAGAGAAGTTATAGTGCTGCATATCATGAGTTGAAAAAAATCTGGTATCAAGCCATTTCATGTTATCAGCAAGCCCAACATCACTCAGCAACAGAGATAAGACCGTGCATGGTTTTGTGGTTCATTTTTTAAAGATTGGGATGAAGCTGATTTTCACCATGTTGCCGCATCAGATGAATTCTCCATTTACACAGTCAGGAAGCCAGTTCATAAAAATAACACCATTTGGGCTGCAAAGTTGGATGATCTCAGTGACGATGTGCGCTATCACCAAGTTGTGAAATTTCCTGAATGTTTGGGAATTTTTCTGTTTCACAGCCAAACGGTTAATGTGGATCATCAAAGAAAAAGGACAGTGATGGAACGGCGAATACTTCAGAGAAACCATGCTAACTGGTGGAGTATTTCCTTTCCTCAAAGATCCTGACAATGTGTTATCTGTTGAAGAAGTCACATTTTTGCATGATAAGGCACCATGTTTCAAGAATCTTTTCAGACACATGAGCTACTTCGAAACAGTGGTATCGATTTCTTCTCGTCAAGTGTATTTCCAGGTAGCTCCCCTAACCTTAATGAGTGTGAAAATATTGGTAGTATCTTAAAGGATCATGTTGAAGCAGGCACAGTGAACTATGATGGTATACCAAGCCTTGGCAACCTGTGAGGAGAGGTGACCAAAGTGCTCAGGGAAATGGAGTTTGAGTCTTAGCTTTTTTGCGATATGCTGAAATCCTATCCCTGAAGAATGCAGGCTGTGGTACAGGCAGATGGAGGCCACACAAAATATTAAATACTCAGAGAGAAACTTAAATACTTGTCCTGAATTTTGTTTTTGTCCATATCAACTTTAATTTATGCTGTAGAGGGGGGGGGGTTCTAATTTCGAAACACCCCGTACCTCTAGAGTGGCCCGGAAGAGAGTGGAATGTAATATATATATAGATATATATATATATATATATATATATATATATATATATATATATATATATATATATATATATATGTATGTATTATATACAAAGGGAGAGAGAGAGAGAGAGAGAGAGAGAGAGAGAGAGAGAGAGAGAGAGAGAGAGAGAACTCCCGCACCATCCTAGCTCGAAGTCCCCAAATCTAAATTCCTGAAACAAAAAGGGACAAACTTGTCACAGTTTTGGCCAAAGAGTTTCTTCTCCGAATTTTTGACGACACTTGACTAATGACCAGGAATTTCTTGAGGTCCTGAAGAAACTTTAGAGGGAGAGCATATAACAATAAGGAGTTAAACAAAATTTCCGGATCAGGGTTTAAGTAGCCCTCCAAAAATTGGGCATATGAACTTCAGCTGGAAAATATGCAAGAAATGGATAATGAAAAACAATGATCGCTAAAACATGAGAGAGAGAGAGAGAGAGAGAGAGAGAGAGAGAGAGAGAGAGAGAGAGAGAGTCTGAAGTGAGCTGAGTGGATATTGACTACTGGCTCATGATTTCTCATACGATTGCCTATTACCATGCAACTAAATCCCCGATTTTGGAGTTATTGCGCATCTGTTGATATTTCCCATATATATACTAGCAAACTTACCCATCTACGATGGGTGATAAAATACGGGTGCAGAAGTGAAAAATTTATATGTACTATTTGTTCAGCAATATTAAAATAAGGGCGATTACACGATTAGTCTCTCTCTCTCTCTCTCTCTCTCTCTCTCTCTCTCTCTTGTAATGTAATTCAAGGGACGATCACTGAACGCAGAGAAATTCTTATTCATTGTTGTTTCCCCTCTTTTAATGAGATCTCTGTCTCTCTCTTAAGTAAGCGAAGGGACGATCAATGAACGTAAAGAAGTTCGTATTCATTATTGTTTACCCTCTCTTAATGATTCTCTCTCTCTCTCTCTCAATGTAAGTCATGTAACGAAGACAGTGATGGGATTATCGGATTACTTAGCTCTCAAACCACAAATTATCTCCTCTCTCTTTCTCTCTCTCATTTTTCGATAGCAAGATAAAATTATAAAATTGTAGTGCATTAATGTCGTTAAATAGCTCTCTCTCTCTCTCTCTCTCTCTCTCTCTCTCTCTCTCTCTCTCTCTTGTCTGTGACTTTCATTTAACGGAACAGGGATCTTGATTCTTGATTGGTTCGTTTCTTTGTCAATTACTTTGCACAGTTATACGAATAATAAAGTATCTTTCGTTTCATTATGTTACTGCAAAGACGCAACTTGTATGTCAGTGTATTATGGCTACTGATAAATGCTCTTATGATCCTGGGTCTTCCAAAAAAGAGTAGAAAGTAGGAACTTGTCAGTTTCCTTTTTATTATGTCCATTGGCAGGATCGAAATTCCGAAGCAACATTACCGGGCAGTACTTCTTCAACGTTATTTTGTGCACTGCCAGTCTCGATGGATTTAAGTAATTCAAAAAATCTTGCGGATATTGATGATAATTTTCATCTTCTATTGTGTCCGAGCTGAAATATTTGCGACTTTCTATGGGGAAGTTGTACAGAAATTATGTATGACAAATCGTAAAGTAACTAAGTCTACGAGAATAACCACCCTCGTTTTACGGCCAGAAACAGCTCCGTTTCAGGGAATTCCTTCTCACCCCCAGCCGCTACAAAGGAGGGGGGTAGGTTGGATGAAACCCCATTACCAACCATCTTAAGGGTCCCCACCATAACCCTGCCAAGTTTCATGCCTATCTGACACGCCGTTTGGCCATGATTGAATGACAGACAGACAGACAGACAGTCAGACAGACAGACAGACACACAATACGCCCATTAGTAGTATATTATATATATATATATATATATATATATATATATATATATATATATATATATATATATATATATATATATATATATATATATATATATGTAAGTGTTTACATAATAAAAATATGGAATGTTAGTCCATATATATAAAAGATTGCTTACAGGAATGTGATCAGACTAGAGACGCTAAAGATGACGTATACAATAAGTATGTAGGCTAAGTTGACATGCCGTCATCTGTGGTCATTCATTTGTTTTGAAACAGTCCAAGCTCCCTGCTTGAGACAAAACTACCCCGACCTATGATTCAAACGGCCTACGTGATCTGTAGCGTGTCTCTTTTGATTGATGTGTTCGTATGAAACTATGTCATGGTATGTATGTTCATATGTTCGAACTACTGTCTATTCCTTCATAACTTGTAACAGAGATGGTAGACGAGGAGAACAGAGTTAGCTATCGTCATTAGAAGACCTGTACCTCTTTACCTAAGCTCATGTAGAGGAATAGGATTAGCCATCATCATTGGCAGAAGCGATCAAGCTATCGTTATTAGAAGACTTGTACAATCATATCTGATCTTCACCATGTAAAACTTCAGAAGAATATATAATTTTTATACTTAGTGTTTTTCTACAAGACTCACCGACCATGAGTTTAACACATCGTCGTAAAGATAATACCGACTTCGTAAGTGATCTACAAAACCCCAGACACTCCATTGAGATGGAAGTGGCAATACCAACCGACTTAGCGTATAGATTATCGCAAGTCTAACATTACCTCATAGGGCGCCTTATCATACAAGGCACAAGCCCTAATATTGGTGGCCAGCGTACCAGAAGAACTCTACAACGTCCTACGAAGAAAAACCAGAATAATAAATCATGTATCATAAGAAATCAACGACGACGAAAGCAACAGATTCTTCAAGCAACTTAGTATCATTGTTTAGTGAATAACTTCAAGAAACAAAACCGACGTGTCTTTTTCCTACGGCAACGCAAGCTTCGTCTCTCATTAGAATCATTCAAGAAAACATCGTTAGTGAGCGTTTCCGGCACTTCAAGAAACAAACCGAACGCGTCTGCAGCATCGGATCTTTCAAGGGCTCGAATCATCGAAACAACGCGCACGGCGGGGAAACTGAAGCCAAACCAGGTCATCCGCTAAATAGAGAAGGAGGACCAAGGCCGTGTGTCGTTATCGGAACACCGTGACTTCCCACAAAAGCAAGCTAAGTACATTTTTTATTCATTTGGAGTAAACTTTGAGTGTTTCCTTTGCAGGTCGAATTTCGTTATTCCTGTGGCTGAAGTTACGAGACATTCTTAATCTTACTTTTTTACAGAAATTATCTACATCATTGAGATTTCGCTACTGCGAGTTTTTTATCTTTGAGTGTCTGTTTCCAGAAGTTCTACTGAAATATCATAATCATATACTATGTTAATTTTATCATTTTGGGTGATTATTAATCCCTTACGTAACAAATCATATTAAACAGTGAATATGCGTTTACGCAGTGGACGTCTGTATTTATACAGATGCATGGATAGGGTCGTTTAAGCACCGTAGTGATTAGAAAAACACACAAAAACAAGTGGAACACCCGTACAAATCTATATAAAATTAGAGGTAACACTATTTCGGGTCATGACAATAAATGCTCCTTTGCAAAGTCCCGATCGCAGTTTTAGCCTTGAGTTTTTTGAGTTATATAAAATATCGAACCTCAATGACTCAACTTAACTTTAAAAATATGGCTGGATTGCAATGAATAACATGTCTGTAAAAAACTTTCATCAGGCTAAATGCGCTGACCAGGATCCCTCATATTTCAAATTTTAGCAAAGAATGAAGTACAAACAGTTAATATGGAATGCAGTAGTGATAACTTGTCTTATTAGTAATCGCTCAGTTTCCTAATAGTTCGTCATTCATTGCTTTATACGTAACCAGCAAACATAATGCTAAAAAACACACAATATGTTGCCGATGGTAATAAAGAGAAGGATCCTAATTATTACAAAAGAAATAGAAACAGTAGCCCGTTCAGAATCAAACAAGCAAACTCGGTGACTGTGCACCTAGTCAAGCGGTCAAGGTCAGTCAAAAAACTGCCGAAGTGTTCAAAGCAAAGCAAATTCCACACAATAAGCGACTCTAGCAGAGTGGGGAAAAAGCGATGTTGGATCATACATCCCAAATACCTTTTTAAAATTAAAAAGGAATTTCCCTATGCATCACACGACCGTAATAAAGTAATCAGAGCAGGTTTTTCGTTTTTTTTTTTAATACATAAGTTATTAGAGTAGTGGTTGATTAAAGCCCGACTGTACGCGCCGTAAAAATTAGAATATCTTGATTTATTTCATTAGTACACGTATATCCTGTTTATTTACGGGACTCACCGTCTGTTGTTCGAACTTCCCTAATGAGAAGTCCGGAATAAGCGAGCGCGTTACAGATACCTCTATAGTTATAAAAAAACATTGATCTGTATCTAGCGTAATTGTAAGATTCATCTAGGGGTATACAAAATATTATCTTACATCCTGCAAATAAGGCGTGTTTATCAAAGGGAAATCCTATAAACCTTCAAACATATTAAAATCCGTTTGAACAAAAATGAGGACAGTTAATCAAATAATAACTTATATAAAGGAACTATACATTTGTCTCATAAATCGTAACATGTTCAAATGACCCAACAGAATTCTCCCACAACCGCAGTCGCACTTTGCACGCAAAATCTCGAGAAGCATGCACCCTCGAATGTCTTAGTGCGTGTAAAAAGACTTTGCTGGGAAATGAAATTTTAATCCTTGCTAATTTGTTTTTAATCACGCCCAACCGGTCGTGGATGAATTTCTCTGATAATCTATCTAAAGTAATATCCGTAAAGTCATTCAAGCAGAGGTGATTCAGCAGAAATTTTTTTTTATCTTTTACCTGAATACCAGGAAGTTTCTCCACTGGCGAGTGATCTCTGGAAAAAACGGATGTAATTTAACACAAAATACGGTCTAAGGACAAACATAAAGCTATATACGTACCTTCGTGTAGACTCTCAATGAAATTTCAAAATAGAGATAAATGACGAAGTTGAAAAATGTTAGTAATAGGAGCCATTAGGAAATCAAATAAGCCCATATAATTTTTCCCTCAAATGTCATGCCATAAAAGATCGGACTTGGCGTATCTGCGTAGATTCTGTCGCTTAAACAAGGAAACGACTTCCGATAGTTTCCAGTGCCATGTAGCGACGACATCTTATCTCTGTTAGGTTAGAATAAATTTTTCACCAACTTGGACTTACTTAAAAGCTTTTACCAGATACCATTACTAAGTGATTGTACCTCATACTCCGTTTTCAGCACACTCAGGGGACATTATCAATTTTTTTTTACGTATGCCTCCGGCTTACGTTGCGCCCCAATTACAATATAGTGTTTGGAGACTTTTAGGGGATAACCTTACATTGCCTATATGGATTGATCTTGTAATCTTTTCTAATACCTTAGAAGTACATTCACATAAAGTAGAGCTAGTGCTACAGAGACAAAGACAAATAATCTCAGAGTAAAATATCTAAATGTGAGTTTTTTAAAACCGAACATGTTTATCTAGGTTTTATGTGTCTGGTCAAGGTCTTAAAAGTAGTCCATGGTAAGGTGTCGGCTATTCATAACTTTCCGGCCGGTACTTATTACGTAAAAGGGGGATACAGCACTTTTGCGCTGTAGTGGGTATTACAATCGTATGTAAACTATGTAACTCTTCAATCATGACAGCTCCTTTAACAGATCTTACGAAGAAGAGCGTAGATTTATTATGGTCTGAAAAGCAACACAACAGGCGTTCGATATCTTAAAATCGGAAAATGCAGCTTACCTAACTTAAAAATCCCTGATTTAAATAAGGAATTTTTTTTATTGCAACAGACGCCTCAGACCAAGGGGTAAGAGGGATACTACTTCAGTAATATGATAAACAGATTCCCTATAGCTTTTTATTCACGTAAACTAAAGCCCTTTGAAAGTAAATATGCAGTAATAGGCAAGGAAGGGCTAGGTATCTTTAACACTAGTACATTTTAAGTTCATAATCTATGGCTATCCTGATAAAGTCCTTAACTGAACATGAGTCCTTTACCGAGTTTTTTCAAAGGCTTTAATCACAGTCCAAAAGAACTCTGTGACAAATGATCATTCAGGTCTTGGAGCCAAGATAAGATATCTACCTGGAAAGCAAAAAATATCATAGCTGGACGCATATCCCGCAATCCCGCACCATACCGCAAAGAACCATTAATTAGACTAAAAAATATAGAAAACATCCGTACCTATTGTTAAAACCGTATCTAAACAAGAAAATTCCTTAACCCAAGAGATCGCGAGCATTGAATATCTGGGTTGGAGCGCAGAACTGTTACAAACTGAACAAAGCAAGAGTCAACAGACATAACCCAAACAATAAAACACTTCGAACGGAAACAGAGTCAGCAGCAATAAACACCAAAACAATAAACACTTCAAAACGGAAAACAGGGTCAGCGGCTAAGCAAACCAATAAACACTTCGAGCAGAAACCCTAAAGCAAAAATATATTTAAAGTATGTGTATCAGAATAATGTAATCAAATGTAATATTATATGTAGGTCCGTGACGAGGAAAACCCGAAGAACACAGCAGATGACTAACGACCAGGTAGTAGTAATAATCTCTCTCATACCAATCGTCATAAACTGGTTTGCATTCCGTCATCCAGGGTTCCCTCCTTTTTCACAGAAAGCCAAATCACTGTTTTCTGGCCTACAATGCTTACAGATATAAAAAGCACATAACTGATTGTAACACGTGTCATGAAAACAAGGGACACACTAAGACACCTGTCAGTTTAGGGGCCTATCCTGTGCCAAATCAATCCTTGAAAGAATATACTTAGAATTATTAACAGAGTTACGAGTCTGACAGAGGGGAATAAACACTTCTTAGTGTTAATAGTTCCTTGACACGTTATATAGAAATTAATAGCACTAAAAACAAACACCGCAATGAGTGCATTAGGAATATTTATGAGTGCTAAATCAGTAAAACATGGAATTCAAACACATGATAATCTGACTCGGGTGGGTTAAATCAATAATAATCTCCATAACACGTGGTGTGAATTCCTTTCCATTAAGAAAACCAATAATATATTTTATCACCCAGAGTCAATCGGTTTGGTAGAATAACTGATAATTAAATAGGAAGTGTCAATGTCTTACGAGTTACAACTCGTGATATTATGGATCCGAACTGGATATAGCGGTTCTCGCGGTTTTAAATACCTTTATCATTATATCTTGTATCTATAGAATTGATTGCCGCAAGTAGCCTTATACGGTACGCCTAGAACACTTTTCCCACCATATTCAAGCCAACCATTAATTTATCAAATATATATATATAATAATAAATAAATATAAAAAAAAATAAATAAATATGGATACAAGTGGAGTCAATATAATACACTCCGTAAGAAGTCGGAAGGGTTACAAATTATAATAAAAAGGAATCACGATAAAAATCAATAAGCAAAACGTAGGTTATTAAATATCCAAATATATATGCGTAAAGATTTGAACTCAAACTTAACGCTTTAGTAATGACAAATTAGCTAAAAGTTCAAACACATATCAAAACCTACTGTCCGGTGGTGATTTATATTCGTAGTCAATGAAAAAAAAAAAAAAAATTAAATAAATAAATAAATAAAATAATAAATAAAATAAATAAAATAAAATAAAAGAGATTTTAAAGTCAGGAAGTCTAGAAGTGAAATGTTATCTATGAAATAATCCTATATGATCTTATACAGGGCTAATAATATATATAGAATTTGTATGGAAATTTTTCCTTTTTTCATATAGTTTGAATAAGGAATATTTAATTTAACATAATTACAATTATGCAGTTTTCCAACATGAAACTAATATATTGTTCAATTTTGGTACTGTTTTTTTTCAGACATTCTTCTCATGTGGGTCGAGTATAAAAAAAAAAAACAAAAAAAAAATTTATCCTAAAGTCGTATCTCTTACAGCAAGTAACGTAACTCTTAAGCTGGTGACGACGTCATCAGTTCTGGAAGGTCTGTCGCGTCTGCCGTATCAGCATTGATTCCTTTAACCTCAAATATCTGCTTGCACAGGCTTCATCTTGCGCTTGCAAAGCAGATTGACTGGAGAAAGGAATGCTTAGTTCATGAACTTCACATGTGGTTCATAGGTCACATGACAGGCCACACAACATATTCTTATCCGTGTGTGTAATGCAATTAGTTAAGGCCTTGCAATCATTTTAAATTAATGAACAAAATAAGCAAATAGAATTTCTATAACAACAAAATGAATTAATTTTTTTTTTCTGGAACCTCATAGACATTTAGAAGTATCAAGATATGTATATATGAAATATTTACTTGCAACATTAGCCTATTACAATTCAAGTAAAACATTCATGGGAAAATGTCACATTTTCTTGGAAAACCCAAAGTTTATTTAGAAATTAGTTACATAGTGGGTTTTTTTCGTTGCATCTCCTACCTATTAATAAAGTTTTTAAAAAAATTAACCTCAGAGGATGCGCACGAGAAAATTGAATATGAAACTTTTGTTAGGGCACATAGAATCATGAT
>NC_061105.1:22237814-22242814 GCF_015104395.2 Macrobrachium nipponense | reverse complement strand
GAGTAAACTTGGAGGGGGAACCAGGAATTAAGGGTTCCAACAAATTTTAATTG
Source organism: Macrobrachium nipponense (assembly GCF_015104395.2). Taxonomy (NCBI): domain Eukaryota; kingdom Metazoa; phylum Arthropoda; class Malacostraca; order Decapoda; family Palaemonidae; genus Macrobrachium; species Macrobrachium nipponense. Next base: position 22,242,761 of record NC_061105.1, on the reverse strand, counting down.
TAATGATATACTATTATAAATTCTATCAAATGGAAGGGAATAAAAGGCAAAGGATGATGATAACAAAAAGAATAACGAAGACTATGGAGAGCAATCACGCTCTTTACAGAGGAGGATAAAACAGGACCATATAACTTGATCCTGGTGTGCTGTTAAGAGTATTATTAATAATATAAAAAGTTTATTACTTTATCCTCGAAAATATTATGATGAAAAAAACAGAGAATAAGAAAAACGCCATTATATAAAAACAAAATCAAGGACAACCATTAACATAAAAAACACGAAAGCAACGACCTTTTAAACGATTCAAGGATCAGAGTTCGGCACTGAACTTTTTTCACATTTTCCTTCTTCCCCGATCGGGATTCGAACCTGGTTGTAATCAAGGTCTGTAGTACTCGTATACCAAGTCAACGCACCAGCGACCCAAAACGTATCCTCTCCTGCGCAGGTCAACATTCGGCCAGATTACGATGCCAAGAGAAGCCTGGGCCGGATTTAAAGCCACTGTTTATGGCAGAGCCTGCCACTTGTTTGTAAAGAAAGATGGTGTTCTTAAACGAATTGCAGAAATGGCAAAATCCATGAAACTTCCAGGAAGAAAAGATCTTTGCCCATTTCATAAGGGATTAGTAATTTCCTCTTTGCCCAAATTACTACAAACAGTAGATGACACATTCAATACATTATAATATCTATTAACGTATAGACTAAATCAAGACGGACTAGAGAGCATTTTTTTTTTTTGCCTGCCTACGACAGATGGGAGCTTGTTATCTGCATCCATCGACAGTTGCAGTGAAGCAAATAATTAGGTGTCATCTTTTAGGGAAAGATAGTTCTCTCATGGGCTCAAAGTATGATGTAGACGACAACTACAAAGGAGATTAAGTATCGTTCTTTGCTTGATATGCAAACTTCTTCATACCATAAGGACGTCGAATCACTGCAACGTGAATTGAGTCCTTCGGCCATAATGTGGTTGTTTACCAGACAATTTCGGTGCAGAAGACAAAGAAAATAGCTTCACTGAAAGTTTGCAAGAGACTGACGATGACCAACTTGAGGAAGCAATAGAGAAAGGTGGTTTAGAATACTTTGGTGGATTCATTGCCCGTAAATTTCCAAAATATCCTTAGCTTGGCTCACATGCGCCATTAAAAGATAATTCATGGACAAGTATAATAAGCAGAAGTGATGAAAAACTAATGAAGCCCTCTAAAGAATTATATGAACATCTGAAAACAATGGGAAAAATAATATTGTAAATGCTATGATGGTGAAAAAAAACAAAAAAACTAGATGGAAAAGGAACTGCCGTCAAAAGCTTAGCTGTGGTAGAAATATCAAAATTGACTAGTTCACCTTTTGAATTTCGACACATATTTTGTTAGTTGTTAAACGTTCTTTAGAATAAGAATTTTAAACAGGGAAATCATTTGATCTAAAAAATATGTTGAATAAAATAAAGAGGCTGTAAAAGAACGTTTCAAGAAGTTGAAGCTAATGTGTGTCTTGAATGATGTTTATTTACCTTTTAAACAAGTATTTACTCCTTAATTCCATAACAATATCTAAGAAATTTATTTAAATATATTGTTAAGCCATGTATCTTGTGAAAAGGATACATCAAATATCTGTGCTTATATACAATAGTGAAACAAATTCATTTACAGGATGTGTTTTTCTATACTACATTTTCAAGCACTACATACGTTTTATGTGAAAATATGCAGAAATTCCTAAGTTATCAATATTAGTAATATTAGTAGTTCACATGCAAACCTACACTAAATTTCGATGGAAACATCCAAGCTGAAAATGTCGGAAAAAAACACCTCGGGCAACGAATGCATACTTACAATGAAAACGCTACAAAATCACTATAAATTATTGGATGCTGCAGAAATGACCAGGAGGGCAAAACGGATTCTATTGGAAAATAAAATCAATATAATAAGGTTTCTGCGAGTGGCCTATGCACAAGAATCCCACAGCCAAAACAGCTAATTGGGTGAATGCCGCAGCTATGGCCTAAATAGAACAGTCTTTCCCTTTTCTTGCTTGAGATGTTTTAACTTTTGCTCTCAATTATACTAAAATGTCCTCACTCCAAACATCAGCACTTCTGTTTCATCTCCACATGATGGAAGAACATTAGTCCCGCTCTCTACTATCGTGTAGGCTGTCACATGAAGATTCTAGGACTACGTGTACAAAAAAAAAAAAAAAAAAACATATCTCATTTGGTGTAAATTCATAATAAAAACAATAAATCACAATATCTCATGGAATCCAAGCACAATACTACGCATGAAATCTCTACAAAAGCAACAGTAATTTTTTCATCATTGTCAATGACCTTCGTACTAATTACTCGATATAGGACAGGAATTTGCCACTGACAAATTAGATTCATTTGATTGTGGCTTCGGTACCGTAGCGATACGATCATTTGTCAGTTTAATCACTCGTGTCAATTTTCCACAGCCCGTTTAATAGTAACATTTTTGTATTGCGTTTAATTATATACAGACTTATTTGGCTGATTATTCTGAAAATCGGAAGCAAACGTGGCCAAAAATATCTGGGAACCGAATAGTTAAAGGTTCGTTGCTTTGATCTGATTTATAAAACTCAGGTTGTCTAGCCAAGCCCTGGGCACTTTCGGTTAGAGCTCAAGATTAACGGGATCCATAAAACAAATGGAATGTGGCCCAATTAGAGGAGCTGGACAGCAAGAGTGAAAAGGGGCCAAAGGGACAATGCAAACACCCTTCAGTAATAATTACAGTGCACCAAGTGAGGTACACTGATGGCACTAACCGCTAATTAGTGTACTTTATTTTCTCTTTAACCCAGCCTCGTGGTAGCACAGCCTCTTATTCCTGAAGTAACCCATAATGAACTTTTGCCAAGCCTCAGGTATCCCTCGACAAAAAGTAATTCAAATAAGAGTAAACAGAGTTGTCTATGCAATAGTCTCTCGATTTAGTATAATTTCGAAAGATTTAATCTAAATATGCCTCCTATTTTTTCTTCTTTTTTACCGAGCTATAATTTTTTCTACACGGCCAGTTAATGAAATTATATTTTTCTGGTCTCCATAGTAATTCAAATTGGTAGATCTATATAACTCTTCTGCAGCGGATCTATATAACAGCTGAGCTCTGTTGTACATATGTAACTGACTGTTTACGTTGTATTAATCTCTGGGGAAGTGATTTTCCTGTAAAACCGATGTAAGATTGGTTACACTCCAGGCATGGGATTTCGTATACTCCTGTATCTTCGGGGAGTATACGAAATCCCGGCTTGATAATGGTTGATCTTTATTGATCAATTTGTCTTATTTTGGAAAATCAAAGGTACAGAAATCCAAACAGGCTATCTGCAAAGAATTTATATGAAAGAAGAGTGGATGAAGAACTTATTCATAAGTGAGCATGTTGTATGATGCAATGAAACTGACATTTTATCTATGCAACATTAACTGAAGACGAGAGAGAGAGAGAGGAGAGGGGTTTTTTCTTCCGAGAAGAGAGAGAGGAGAGACATCCCTCCATGGAGAAGGAGAAGAGAGAGGACGAGAGAGAGAGAGAGAGCTCCAGGCGTCTCTCTTCCTTGACAAAACAAAACTCATGATTACCTTACCGGGATCGACTGTTTACAGAGCATTAGTGGCCCTTCAACATCCACTTACTGTCACGATTTTTTCTCCACTGTTTATTTATTTATATCTTTTATTAGTCTAATCTTCCCCGAGATGAAAAGAAAATGCTGACTTCTATAGCTGACATTTTTTGGATGAAATCATTTAGTACACAGATCATCTCCCCTCCTCTAATGGCTTTGCCTTTTTATCTTTATCTTCAAGTTTCTTCAGCTCCATTAATCGACTTTTCTGTACACCGTATAATGCTGTATAAAACATTCAGCCAAAGCCCATGAAATTTCCAGCCACAGCCCTGTGGTGGCCTGTGTTGTTGGTACTTATAGCGCTGCCAGATGTACGATTATGGCTAACTTTAACCTTATATAAAATAAAAACTCCTGAGGCTAGAGGGTTGTAATTTGGAATGTCTGATGATTGTGTCTGAATGATCAACATTAGTAGTTCGTCCTTTTACTTGAAGCTCTTGGTTAGAGAAAGACTCCCCACTGAATGCCTTCTCTGTTTCTAGAATCAGAAAGAATTTGAGTACTTTGACAACTGAAGATCAATTGCTGATTGATTAAAAGAAGAGATTTGCATTTCAGGAACCAGACGACTTGGAAAGGAAGTAATAAACATCAACAAAATAACAGAACTCCATCCGCATCGATCGAAATATCCTGCCTAATCTGCCCTTCATTAGAGCTGAAGAGAGGACAAAAAAAAAGACGATATCCCAAGTGTCAGAAACACCGATGCCATTTTTCCAACTATTCATCTCCCACCTTTTCTCTTCACGTCCATGACGGGGAGCAGTTATGGGGCTCACTTTAAATACACTGCATCACTCATTCTCTCCCTATGAAGACACACTTGTAAAGAGAGCAAGACCTCCTTTGCCGGGAGACGAAGCACAAATGCCGAAATACAGTGACAGTGTAAGTTTGAGTACAAATAAAATTCAGTCAATAGATACTGAGAAAGCCTAGGGACACAAGGACACGAGAGAGAGAGAGAGAGAGAGAGAGAGAGAGAGAGAGAGAGAGAGAGAGTCATAAAGGAAAGATAGCAGTTCCCAGTTTCTGTTGCAAATACACACACACACATTATATATATATATATATATATATATATATATATATATATATATATATATATGCGAGTTTTGTCAAAGCATTATATAGCCAGAATTACTTGAATTAAAAGAGTAAAATTAACGGAGTTAAGAGATGATAACTGACAACTGCTGTAAAGATCACTTCGTAAATAAGGAAAGAACATTCGGTATT
>NC_061105.1:22217814-22232814 GCF_015104395.2 Macrobrachium nipponense | reverse complement strand
ACATGCCCCGTTAAATTGGATATTACTGGATTTGAGTATTCGTTCATGAAAGTAGGAAACGGTGCTATTTTGTATGATTGCAAGCATCGGAAGAATCAAAAGGAATTGTGATCATAATTCTATAATTTTCAACGCTGACTGATATTAGGCTATAATAGAACTCTACTTTATGGGCGTCTAATAAAGGAACTATAACCTAGCTTCTCCGTCCGTTTTCCAAAAGTTAACGTCAGATCTTTAATAGGCATGAGGTGAGGAGATAACACACCCGTTTGTTGCTAACGTAATTGCTTCTACGTAATCTTTTGACTTTTCAATAAAATGTGATATTTTCACACGGATATGATCTATTTTCGAACTATAGTAAGCTAACGTAGCCAGCAAATGTTGAACTTCCATGACCTGATCGATATTATTGAATGTTCATTAACGATACTCATTATTTGATTGATCGAAGATAACTGGCTGCGAAGTTCAGATAAAGCCAATTCTGTTTTGTGTTGCAAAAACTCAATTCTTTTATTTGATTATTTATCTTAAGGCGATTTGAGATTCCTAAGCCTAGATTCGCAAACTGATCCTAAGATGTTTAGTCCAGCCAGAATAAGCGGGTTGCGGCGTTCGAGAGTATTGTGCCGCACAGACCACTCAGCAGGTCACGAGCGAGTTCTTCTGCCTCGGCGGTTTTATTTTGTATGTCATAAGACAACATTTCCGCGACGCTTAGTGTTTGAGCTAGCGAAATCTCTGAGTTAGCATGAAAATTACGTTCATGCATTTCCTTAAGGGAAATAGCAAAACCTCATCAGGTCATCTTTAAGTAAGGACGTCATCTTCAGGCAAGAAAATCGCATGCATATCTACTTCTATAACAATATTGCATGGACACGATGAATACATCATCTATCTCTCGATAATCGAGCCATGATTAAATTCTATTTCTTTCGTCCTAGCGCTCTTTCCATACAACAAAGATGTCTGAATACACAATATCACTCCTAACAATAACAGATTCATTTTTGAAACCTGCAATGAGTAAAACATATGTAATAACTCGCGTAAAAGAATAGGTTTACATACAATATGATTAATAGATATATATATATATATAAATTATTATACAAGTTTCATAAATACAACCATTTTTCCCCTCACTCCATCTACCTTTCTTTAGATTCTGATATGTGCCAATGGGACTATTCTCACATCAGTGGGTTTGGATACATTTTGAACCCTAACTCTATTGGCCGTTAAATTTTCTAAAATGTTAAACGGGCCTTCAAACTTAGGTGTCAGTTTATAATTTAAACCTTTACGTACGTATACTTGTAGGTATTACCTGATCGCCCACGGCATATGTTATAGTTGGCTTAGCTATTTTATCATGATTTTTTTTCATTATTATTTGTGCTTCTTCTAGATTCTTACAAATTATATTATATCGACTTATGCTTGCATCCATAAACATCCTTTAGAGGATTTGATAAATTAGTTGTAGGCTTTAAGATGTGGAAAGGCGTTCGGCCGGGATACCGTACAGTGCCTCGTGCGGTGTCATTTTAATAGACACATGATACGAGTGATTAAGTGTGCTTAGTACCGCAGGTATGGCAATGTCCCAGTTGGGGTCTGCCCCCCCTAAAGTGACCCTTAAAATGTTTAAAACCTTACGATTTGCCCTTTCCACTAGCCCATTAGACTCTGGGTGATAGATCATGGTATTGATTTTCTTTATACAAAGGAATTCGCACAAGGAGTTAAGGAAATGATTATTGAACTCCCCGCCCGAGTCTGAGATAATGATGTGTGGAATTCCATGTTTACAAATGTAGCACTCGTAAAAACTTCCTAGCGCACTCGACCGCGGTTTTTGTTTTAAGCGCTATAAGTTCTGTATATCGAGTCAAAAGCGTCTATAATTACTAGGAGGTGCTTATTTCCTCTGTCCGACTCGTAAAATCCTGTTAATAAATCTAAATGTACTCTTTCAAAGGGTTGATTTGGCACGGGGTAAGCCCCTAGGCTGACAGGTGTCGTTCGTGTGCCCTTTGTATTCTTGACAAGTGCGACAATTTGCTATGTGCTTTTTTTATATCTGTAAGCATCGTATGCCAATAAAAATAAAAAAGGATTTGGCTTTCTGTGACATCAAGGTATAACCCGGGTGTCCGTGCAGTGGATTTTCATGCAACCATTTTAAGACAGTGGGTATGAGTGAGATAGGCACCACCACCTGGTTGTTATTCAACTGCGGTGTGTTGCGGGTTTTCCTCGTCACGGATCTACACAGGATATTGTCCTGTATGATATAATTCTGCTGCTTATACTTTAGGTATTCCTTTTCCTTTTCGGATTTCCGTTTAACTCAATGATGTATTTTTTCTATTTGCGGATCTTTTCTTTGTTCTGTCTGTAATAGTTCAGCACTCCAGCCCAGATCTTCCTGTTCAGATATAGTTTTAACAATGGGCGTGGAGGTTGAGATATCTATTTAATTCAGCTAATGGCTCGGTACAAGATGAAGAGGGGTTGCGTGATAATGCGTCAGCAATGATATTTGCTTTCCCAGGTAAATACCGATCCTCGCGCCAAGTCCTGAATGATCATGTGCCACGGAGTTCGCTTGCTGTGACTAAAGCCTTTAAAGAAGTCGGTTAGGGGCTTATGATCAGTGAGAACCTTGACGGGATAACCGTATATTATGAATTTAAAATGCACGAGTGAATTAACAATAGCGAGCCCTTCCTTGTCTATTACTGCATATTTACTTTCGGAAGGTCTCAGTTTACGTGAATAAAAGCTATAGGGAAAAACTGTTTATCATATTGTTGAAGCAATACCCCACCTACTCCTAGGTCTGAGGCGTCTGTTGCTATGAAAAATTCCTTACCGAAGTCAGGAAATTTCAAGATAGGAGAACTACAAACAGTTCATCTTTCAATTTATCGAACGCCTGTTGATGCATTTCAGACCATAACGAAATCTACGCCCTTTTTTATAAAGATCGGTTAGGGGAGCGGCTATGATGGAGTAGTTGCGTATGAAGCGGCGATAGTAGCCGCTACATCCTAAAAATTGCTGTATTCCCTTGACGTTAGTAGGTATCGGAAAGTACGGATAGCCGACACCTTATCATGGACGACTTTAAGACCTTCACTAGAAACCGTGAAACCTAGATAGACTAGTTCTGTTTTAAAAAATTCACACTTACTTACTTTACCCTTAAATTATGCTGCCTTAATCTTTGTAGCACTAACTCCAATTTACGTAAATGTTCTTCTAATGTGTTGGAAAAGGTTACTAGGTCGTCCATGTAGGCATGTAGGATATCTCCTAACAAGTCTCCAAACACGATGTTTATCATACGAGTAAAAGTTATAGGAGCACAACGTAAACCAATAGGCATACGCAAAAATTCATAATGTCCCCTGGCTGTGCTGAAGGCAGTGTATGGGATACTCTCTTGTTCCAACGGAATCTGATGAAATCCTTTTAGTAAGTCTAGGCTTGTGAAATATTTATTCTGACCTAGTAAGGATAGGATATCATCGGTACATGGTACTGGGAATCTGTCAGGGATTGTTTCTTCATTTAAACGACGAAAAATCTATTGCATATCCGCCAAGTTCGATCTTTTTTCGGTACTACTATTAACGGAAATTATAAGGGCTGTTTGATTTCCTAATGACTCCTTCTTTGAACATTTTACCTACTTCCTCTGTTATCTCATTCTGAAATTTCATAGGAAGTCGGTCGAAGGTACATAAATTACTTTCTGTTTGTCCTTGAGCCTTATTTGATGCTCGATGACATCTGTTTTTCCTAAGGTTCCATCCGTAGTGGAAAAAACATCATGATATTTAGTTAAAAGATTTCAAGAATTTCTGCTGAATTTTCTTCTTCTTGATGTCCTTATTGATTTTGTTCTTTATAGATTGCAAAAGGGGTTCATCCGACAACTGATTGGAGCGATTTATCTCAGCTACGGTAAGAATGCGATGTTTATAGACTTCGGCATCCAAGATATGTTGATTTTTGTGGATTACTAAAGTGGTATTCAAATGATTACAGACTTCGATGTTACATTGTTGTTGTGAGCCGACTGTATAAATGGCTTGTGTGACGGATAATCCGTGTGTTTTCAGAGTTTCGGAAAGGATTAATGTTTCAGATCTGGCAAGGTTCTCTTTACACGCACTAATATATTTGAAGTTACGTTAGGCGGGGCGAGAGTTTGCGTGCAAGATGATATTAGGCGGGTGAGCGAGAGTTCTGTTGGGTTGCCTGTATTATTTCTTGGTTCATGAGACAGGTGATTGGTTCCGTAATGTAAGTGACAACTCTGTCTGTCTCTTTATTATCTAAAACTGATTTTAGGGTATTAGAAAACCTATAGTATTTCCCTTTGATATACACGCCGTGTTTTGCAGGTGCTAAGATAATATTTTGAGTGCCCATAGACGGGTATCCGATAATTACTGCGGGATACATATTAATGTTTTGTACAACGACAAAAGGTATCAGCAAACGTGCGCTTACCGACCTTGTACTGTACTGAGTTAACGCCACCAACATTTAATTCATTATTCCCTATGCCTGAGAGCCTTATTCCGGACTTTCTATAGGGAAATTTGAAAAGAGTAAACTGATGAGTCCTTAAGTCCATGATATTACGTGGACTACCAGAATCAAAGAACAAAGTGAATGACTTATGGTCCAAATTTACTGCATGTAAGGTTGGTCGCAACTCGTCTTGACTAATAATTGCATGAATTTGTTGCAAATCTACGGGAACCTGCACAGATTTTTTTGATTCGGCCGTGTGTTTCATAGGAAAATCAATTGCCTCACAATGATCTGATAAATGATTAAACTGATTATTTGATACAAAAGATGTTGATATTGATGACCCAACATCGCCCTCTCCCCCCTTGGAGTGAACTACGTGGTATTTGTTTTGTTTATCACACCTTGAAAATTCGCTTGCCCTTGCGAGTTCTGGCTAGACGGCCCAGGAACAGAGGTACCTGAAGCACGATTTGTTTGTTTCTGCTGTTATGCAGAATTTCCGTTTGGTTTGTTTCTTCTTATAGTAGTGAGGACCCTTCTTTTTTAATTTTTTTTTTTTTATTGGCACTGGCAACTGGTTGCGTGTTTGTAGCATTCTGCTGTTGATTCCTCGAGTAGCAACGGTTATATGAATGAGTTGAAACTATTGTGTATTGAACAAAAACGCGTCCGACAGTCTGAAATCATGTGACCTGGTCGTTTACAGTTATAACAAACCATCCCTGCAACTTGATTATTATTATGTACCACATTTACTTGTTGTGGCTTGTTCTCATTTTTTTGCAAAAACTTGAATGAGCGAAGGATCGTAGGTCTGGTTACATTTAGACATGTGTTTTTTGATTTGTTTATACACATCTAATTCCGTACTGTCGGGCTGCAATTTTTTATCAAAACACCGTACTAACGCTTCAGGCAACATTGCAGTGATAGACGTAAGGTAGATCAAACAGATAAAATCTTTCACTTTGATTTTATCACCCGCAACCCATCCGGAGTTACTTAAAACTATCCCGATATTCATTTAGCCGGTCGGCAATTAGCGCCGCCGCTCGACAACATTAAGCTGAGTCATGGAGGCTTGGTTAAGGATATTTCTCAATGCCAATACACATCTAAAGCCTTTTCACCCCCATACACGGCACGTAATCTGATTTTAAACTCGTCCCATGTAAGCGCCTCTTGGAAAGAAACCCCCCTTAGATACGCACTTGCGTCACCTTTTGCAAAGTCAATGAAGCCTTGGCCTCCTGTAATTGTACTGCTGGGTCTGGTGATGCTTTTTGCATTTAAATGAGCGTCTACAGATGAGATCCATGCCTCAACATTTTGAGGCAGGAACCCATTGACCCGACCTTGAAAAGGGACAATCGCTGACCGCGCAACTAACGAGAGTCACCACATTGGGGTTGCCAGTCGGAGTAGTTGCCATTTCGACTTTCACTTTTTTTCTTATCACTTCTATTCCTTGCAATCCTATCAAAATATCTATAAGAGTACACTCGACCACTACGTAAACGCATATGCAATGTACTGTAGAAGTGTGTTATAATAATAGGAAAATCCCCCAAAAGATACAAAAAATACAGATAATATGATAAAAATATTACGGAGAATTCCTGCAAGAAACGATTAACAACAGCGAGAAGAGAAAAAAAAATTAGTCTGCGTGAGAACTCGTAGTTGAAGATTGACCCTGTAATGAAGGAAGATTAATATGGCGAACAACTCACCACCCCCAGAATACTGGATGATCGACTCCCGATGAACAACACTTCACTGAGGAAAAGACCTGAATAGATAAAAATGGTACTTAGCTCCAGATTACATTGCGAAGGATTGTTGACATGGGAGACGTCTCAGTTCCTGTCTAAGTCTCCGCTCGGAAGTCGTGATGACGTCACGGCTTCTCTCGGTGCACGAGCGTGGAGAAGTCCAAGATTGATGACGTCACAGCCTCCGTCCTTGCACTACTGCCTCTAGCTGTGCTCTCTGCGTCCTTGCTCGTGATCGGGTGATGTTTTCCTGTGTTTGTTTTCTTCTTTCCGTTGATGTTCGATGCTGCTCTCTCGGTGGTAGATTCTCGAAGATAAGTGTCAACAGTTGCTCAAACGTCGGTGTTAATTCTTGTATTCCTCTCGATGAAGGACACTAGCTGCGTCTTCATAAACTGTTGCGTTGATTGAAGATCCCGTTTCCTCTGTTTAGTTTGATGTTGAAGGTGAAGTTAGTTTCTTGTAGACCTTCGGTCGGCTGATATGGGTCTTGTTACTTATATTCTCCGTTATACGCTGCCACCACATGTAAGTCTCATCGTTTGACGATAGACTTTTTTTGTGCTCTCCTTACGACTGTCATTCGTAAGTATTCTGGTTCCTCCCATCTCCTTGGATATCTTAGTAGAGTGGTTCTTCTTAACTAAAGGAGATGATTCAAACAGATAAGTTGAACAAAGATAAAACTTTATTCTGTAACTCCATACTAGGAGATGCAGCTCGGTCGGAAGACCGATATGTTTGATGGTTGGCGTGGAACTGCCATTCTAAAGCATCGCGTCGATAGCGGAACATTAGCTATCTCAGCAATTCATATAAAAAACAAAAAAATACGTAGTCCGCCGGCGGCTCGGAAGGTTACAAGTTTCCGGCGTAGGTTAACAGGTCAACCGCTTCCCATGGAAGTTGTTGTGCAAAGTTATCATAAACATAAAATGTTGACAAAGCTCTGAGCTAGATCAGGCTACTGCAGACAGCGCATAGCGTAATCTAGGTCTGCTTTGGTCACGTAGAAACCCTCCTTATGCCATGACCTCAGGTCATGGTTTATATTTTACAGATCTTGTAAATTTAATAAATGTATCTATTACATATGTATATATATATATATATAGGATATATATATATATATATACAGATAGTGAATAGATACACACAGATTAAATAAATATAAAATATATTATTAATATATATAATACTATATAATATATATATAATATATATTATATATAGATACAATAGAGACAATATTATACTATATGATATAGATATATCAATATATATAACATATAGATATATATATATATATAGTATATATATATATATATAGATATATATACATATAAATATAGAGATAGATATAATATATATAATAATATATATAGGAGAACATATATAATATAAAATATATATATATATATATTAGATATATATATATAGATGATATATATATATATATTATACACACACACACACATATATATATATATATATATATATATATATATATATATATATATATATATATATACATATACATACGTACGTACATACTACTACATACATACTATATATATATATATATATATATATATATATATATATATATATATATATATATATATATATATATACATTATATATGTATATGTGTGTGTGAACTAAAGAATTTTACGCTTCCCTCATCAAATTACCTTAAAATCCCCTTTTTCTTTCATTCTTAATTCTTTAAAATCAATTTCTTTTGTGTTATAATCATCTGTGACTGAAATATCAAAATTTCCAGCTGACTTTCAGTTCCTTTCCCGACGGAGACATCATTTATTGACTCACTTTTCAAGTCGTCTCCATTTGCATGGTTTCTGCTGAAGCCGTCAAGGTCTTCAGGAGCTTTCAGTTACTCCAAGTCCTTCAGAAAGAAGTCTCCGCCAGGAATCTGAAAAACAATGCCTCGAAGCCCAAATGAGGATCTGGGGAATTCCTGGAGCTCTAGCGGCGTTTTTTAATTCTGACGTATTGATCGGGTGGAAAGAAAGGCAACCATGTTTGCTCTTGGTACAGTTAACATTGTTATGAAAAACTTGCTGGCTCTGATCCCTGCCGGATCAGTGGTACTACCTGTTATGAATGGAATCCGAAACGTCGGATTATTTATTAGTAATAACGCAGCAGCTCTTGTTCTGGGAGGACTTCTTGGCCGCGCACATCAGTGCATTGAAGGCCAGAGGGCTCTCCAGATTGGTCAAGATGCTGCTGCTACTAAAAGGATGGAGGCCGACGACGACCTTTTCTATGCCACCGAAATGATCTCTCTCCTGAAGGAAAACTGGATGGATGCTCAGGATGAGAACCTTTTCCTCCTTGATGAGATCGAAGACGTTAATTTGAATGAAGATTTGCTGGAACAGTTGATGGAAGAGAAGCATAACGTCGAAAGGCTTCTTAAAGATCGCGACTCTGTTGAAGAGGAGAAAGAAAACCTGAGGCAGAAGATAGAAGAGTTGCAGGAGGCGTTAACACGGAAGGAAAAGGAAGCAGAAAATCTGCATGGAGAACTCGCAATCAGAGAGAAAGATTGCGAGAAGAGCCAAGAAAAAGTGGAAGAACTGCAGAGGCAAGCTGAAGACAACGATTTCTACTGCGGCTACCTCGAGGAAAAGGTGAAGGCCCATGAAGCAGAGAGAAAGAGACTGACCCAGGCGGCCACGGAACTCGAGGAGAGACTGCGAGTCTCACAGCGAGAACCAGTCTCTGTTCTCGCAAGAAATCGTGATCTAGAGAAAAATTACGGCCATGAGACGCAGGAGAATCGAGGTCTGCAGAAGGAGGCCCATTTCATGGAAGCCAGAGTCCTGTCGCTTCCAAAGAAGAACGAAGATGATAAGACTAACAATGATGCCTTGGCTGAGGAGGCCAAGGCGAAAGGAAACATGCTCTACAAGCTTGGACGCCTCAAAGAAGCTTGTGAATGTTTCCTCAGAGTGCTGGATGTGGCCGACGACCAAGCGGACAACAGACTAAGGCTGGGATTGTGTCTCCTGTTGCTTGGCAGACACAGCGAAGCTATGGTCCAGCTTGAGGGATTAAATGGTCGAGAAGATTTGGTTGCAGCCGCCAAAGCCCTCCAAAGAATGCAACGGCACGGTTGCCCCTACTACATCCTGGGAATTGCAGAAACTGCTAATTTGAAGGACATAGAGTGGGCCTGCAAGAAGCGGGCGCTCAAATTCGACCCTGATAGGTGCCAAGGGTCTGAAGAAGAGCGACAATGCAGGAAGGAAATCATGCAGAAGGTAAACTATGCCAACAATCTCCTGCATGATGCTGAGGAAAGAGGAGGGAATACCCGATGATGTCTCAGGGAGTTCATCAAGGACCTGGCAGCTAAAGTATTTCAAGATCCTCAGGGGGAGGCATGAAAGTAAAAGAGGAGGAGACCTAGAAGGGACAGCAAACAGGACGAACACTAAAGGAAAACTAGGAAGAAATGACAGGAGAAACAACCCCCTGATTAACCAACACGGTGAGGAAACTTTGACTTGTCACCAGTTGGTGATGTTGCAGTCATGTTCCAAGGAGCTGTGATCTTCTCGGCCCATTCCATGGCTTGACTGCAAGATGGTTGTCACTGCTGCTCACCCCCCGGCAGGCAACCGAGCGAATGGGAGGTCCCCCCACCTCCTACACACCATCCTGCATCAAAACCATCGAATGGTCCAAGAAAAAATCGCACTGCCTCTGGAGCATGACTCAGCATCATCAACTGGAGACCAGTCAAAACGCCTTCACAGGGCTGTTTCTTTGTAGTTGTTGAATGAAGACAAGCGTTGTGATCGGTCTTTTCAACAGGCTTCCCTGGCGATTCTCTCGTCTTCCTGACAAAGGCAGGAGGACCAACTCTCAGCATGAAAGCAAACAGTTATTCGGAGGAAGGAGGAACAGCTCTCAGCATGAGAGCCAACAGTTATTCAGAGGAAGGAGGACCAGCTCTCAGGATGAGATCTAACAGCTGTTCGGAGGCTGGAGGACCAGCTCTCAGGATGAGAGCTAACAGCTGTTTGGAGGCTGGAGGACAAGCTCTCAGGGTGAGAGCCAACAGCTGTTCAGCGGGCCACAGGGCACCCCCTCTCCTGCCAAAGATACCCTCTGGAATAGGTATCGATACTAAATTACCCTGAGTTGAAAGCAACCTTCTGGCTTGGTGGCGTCAAAAAACCCTTAAGTTTAATGCCTTCTACTTCATATGTGAATTGGGTTATGTATTGAATATTAAATTCACCCATCTTTTGCATATACTCTTTGTGGCAACCTCTGGCGTTGGCGTAAAAAAACCCGTAAACGTTCAATGCCTTCCATATAATGCAAAAATATGGGTTATGCCAATGCATAAATGGCTCCATTAACCATGCAAATACCACCACTGGCAACCTTCTGGCGTCTGGCGTAAAAACCCAGTAAGTTTCAATGCCTTACATATATGCAAAATATGGATTTGAAAATGCAATGCATTAATGGCTCCAATAACTAGGCATATATACTGTGGCCAACCTTGCGTGGCGTAGGGTAAAAAGCCCGTAAGTTCAAATGCCATTACGAATACAAAACAAAAATATGAGGGTTATGCAAATGCCATAATGGATCATTACTTGGCAGATACTACTGTGGCAACCTCTGGCGTGGCGTAAAAAACCCGTAAGTTCAATGACCTTCTATATATGCAAAAATATGGGTTATGCAACTGCATAACGGCGCCATTACTTGCAATTTATCTACTGTGGCAAAACCCTGGCTGGCTAGGCCGTAACAAAAACCCAGTCAAGTTCCCCCCCAATGCCTATTCTATATTATGCAAAATATGGCTTATGCAATGCATAATGGCTCCATATTACTTGCAATTATACTACCGTTTAGGCTTCCGATTGGAAGGTCTTTAAGTGTGGTGCCTCCTGTTTGGATTCGTTGGTGGTGGTTTGTGTTTGGGTGTTGTTTGTACTGGTTCCTTTACAAACCCTATTGGAAGTGGGCGAAAAATTCCCGTTTAAGTTCAATGCCTTAACTTATATATGCAAAAACATGGGTTATGCAATGCATAATGGCTCACTTACTTGCAATATAACTACTGTGGCAAAACTCCTGGCTGGTGGCGTAAAAACCCGTAAGTTCAATGCCTTCTATATATGCAAAATATGGGTTATGCAATGCATAATGGCTCCAATATTAGCATATACTACTGTGGCAACCTCTGGCGTGGCGTAAAAACCCGTAAGTTCAATGCCTTCTATATATGCAAAATATGGGTTATGCAATGCATAATGGCTCCATTACTGGCATATACTACTGTGGCAACCTCTGGCGTGGCGTAAAAACCGGCGAGTTCAATGCCTTCTATATATGCAAAATATGGGTTATGCAATGCATAATGGCTCCATTACTTGCATATACTACTGTGGCAACCTCTAGCGTGGCGTAAAAACCCGTAAGTTCAATGCCTTCTATATATGCAAAATATGGGTTATGCAATGTATAATGGCTCCATTACTTGCATATACCACTGTGGTAACCTCTTGCGTGGCGTAAGAACCCGTAAGTTCAATGCCTTCTATATATGCAAAATATGGGTTATGCAATGCATAATGGCTCCAATACTTGCATATACCAATGTGGCAACCTCTGGCGTGGCGTAAAAACCCGTAAGTTCAATACCTTATATATAAGCAAAATATGGGTTATGCAATGCATAATGGCTCCATTACATGCATATACAACTGTGGCAACCTCTGGCGTGGCGTAAAAACCCGTAAGTTCAATGCCTTCTATATATGCAAAATATGGGTTATGCAGTGCATAATGGCTCCATTTATACTACTGTGGCAACCTCTGGCGTGGCGTAAAAACCCATAAGTTCAATGCCTTCTATATATGCAAAATATGGGTTATGCAATGCATAATGGCTCCATTACTTGCATATACTACTGTGGCAACCTCTGGCGTGGCGTAAAAACCCGTAAGTTCAATGCCTTCTATATATGCAAAATATGGGTTATGCAATGCATAATGGCCCCAATACTTGCATATAACACTGTGGCAACCTCTGGCGTGGCGTAAAAACCCGTAAGTTCAATGCCTTCTATATATGCAAAATATGGGTTATGCAATGCATAATGGCTCCAATACTAGCATATACTACTGTGGCAACCTCTGGTGTGGCGTAAAAACCCGTAAGTTCAATGCCTTCTATATATGCAAAATATGGGTTATGCAATGCATAATGGCTCCATTACTTGCATATACTACTGTGGCAACCTCTGGCGTGGTGTAAAAACCCGTAAGTTCAATGCCTTCTATATATGCAAAATATGGGTTATGCAATGCATAATGGCTCCAATACTTGCATATACCACTGTGGCAACCTCTGGCGTGGCGTAAAAACCCGTAAGTTCAATGCCTTCTATATATGCAAAATATGGGTTATGCAATGCATAATGGCTCCAATACTTGCATATACCACTGTGGCAACCTCTGGCGTGGCGTAAAAACCCGTAAGTTCAATGCCTTCCATATATGCAAAATATGGCTTATGCAATGCATAATGGCTCCAGTACTTGCATATATCACTGTGGCAACCTCTGGTGTGGCGTAAAAACCCGTAAGTTCAATGCCTTCCATATATGCAAAATATGGGTTATGAAAATGCATAATGGCTCCATTACTTGCATATACCACTGTGGCAACCTCTGGTGAGGCATAAAAACCCATAAGTTCAATGCCTCATACAGTATGTGCAAAATATTTGATCCCAGTGTGGCATGGGGGAAGATTCCATCTCTCTTGGCTAGCTGGTGGAGCAGAGAAATGGGGAAGGGTCCATCCCTGGCTAAAATAAACCCCCATTTCCATGACGCTCCATTGGCGAGGATGCCCCAGGGGTGAGATCGCTTGCGATCGCTAAAGGCCCATAATTATATGTATGTATGAATGTATGTATGTATGTATGTATGTATGTAATATATATATATATTATATATATATATATATATACATATATATATATTAATATATATATATATATATATATATATATATATACATATATGTATGTATGTATGTATATATATATATATATAATATATATATATATACAATGGATGCATATTATACATAAATAATAATATACATACATATCATATATAAATATACACAAAGCGTATTCACGAACAGATACACAGGTGGGCAGCCGTTTTTAGTTCACACTTGCGCACACATATATACACACACACACACACACACTCAGACAGACAGACATATAACCACAAACACGCACACAAGTACACGCAATGCTTTGACGCACATCACCCACCGCTGCTCTTCAGCAAAACGGAACAGAAAGAATGATGAGAAGCCTCCTTTAATAGTAGTGGAAGTGTGGCAGCTTCAATCAAACATTGTGTATAAAACAACAAGCGGGTGAATGTTGAATATGGAGCTGGGAATAGGGAGTTTGGAAAATGGGCTACAATTAACCCTAGGATATTCAGTGGGAACAATAATAATAATAAAAATTCAAAGGGATACTAATATTCTACGCGAGTAGTTGGAGGGGAAAAATAATTTAGGTAATTTAATATCAGTCCTTCTCGTGGTCAGGTCGGCAAGGTGACCTCGTTGTGATTATGGCATCGCGGGTTCGTTTCCTGATCTCTTCAAATCTCTTTGAAGTTGGAGCTCAAGGCTTGTAGTGACTAGTGTATCAAAAAAAAAAGAATTTGAGAAGTTAAGAGGGCATTGTGGCTATTACAATTTCATATGTATCTGGTAAAAATGACTAGTAGATTTTAAATATCAGTCGTGATGTTTATGTCTGTCTGTCTGCTTGTTAACGTTTGGAAACAGGGGGAGTTTATTTAGGAGTTGTGTACTTATAACTTAAATATGTATGGAAGTGTAAAGACGTGAATTTACACACGCACACACACACACACACACACACACACACACACACACACACACATATATATATATATATATATATATATATATATATATATATATATATATATATATATATATATATAGCGTTGTGTGTGTGTGTGTATTTACAAACACGCACAAAACAAATATATATATATATATATATATATATATATATATATATATATATATATATATATAGATATATATACCAGCGTGAAGGTGGACTATTAGAAACGTTGCAATTCATTTGTTACAATTCGTTATTTCCTACGTTCGTAATATCATTATTACATCTTCAGGGAATCTGTTAAACAATAAATAAAATTACTTTAAAATTACTTAAAAATTACTTTAAAAAATTACTCTAAAATTCAACATTATAAATTACAACACAATTAAAAAAAAACATACAGAAACGAAAAAAAAAATAAAAATAAAAAGACCAAAGACCGCTAACAACCTTATGCCGAGAAGGCAAGAGACAGAATGACAAAACAAATAAAAGTTAGCTCAGGTACAGTTGTGTGGAGGAGGTCTGGGTATTTAACTGGGGAACCAGTTGTTTAATAAATAATGACTCTAGGATAGGCAGTTCATATGCATTGTTCGCTTGGCCTATGACTCGGAAATGGCTTCTTTCTATATATATTTTACAATTTTTCTATATATTTTACAATAGAAAGAA
>NC_061105.1:22205314-22207814 GCF_015104395.2 Macrobrachium nipponense | reverse complement strand
TTAAAAATTCGCTTGACAGTGGATTGGTTTTAGAAGCATATTGTCTTAATAATTCCGTTCTTGGGGCTTGAAAACTTGCATCAAATGTTTTTAAAGCTATTACACAGAAAGTTAATTTACTGTCGATAATTCCTGTCATTCTTTAGAAGATCAAAAGAGGAAGTAATTAACTAAATTCTTGATTAAAATGAAATTTCCACTGTCTCTTCCTTCTTAATATATACCTATATATAATGTCTGTGTGTGTACGTACGTGTGGTTATGTATATGTGTGCAATCCTTTTATTAGCAGAAAAAGTATCATAATACTTAATCCATTTTTTCTACTTAACTTTGTATTATAATAAGGTTAAGACATACCATTAAGGTTCTCCAATTGATCTATTGTGAAGAACACAGTAAATTAACTATAAATATCATAGCGAGAACGTCGTCTAGAAAACCACGAGAAAATTCACGAGAGAAAAAAGTTTAGAGACTAAATGTTCTGCTATCTGGTCAGATAATTGCATTCATACATACATATGTTTTGCATGATAAGCAGCTTAACATATTTTTCAACATTATGCCATTTCCCCGGGGTGACGTCACTCAGGTAGAAGCCAATCAAGAGGCTCCCATTGATATTCCCCGCCTGAGAAGGTCCATAAGACCCGAAAACACTCGCCATATGAGTCACCTTCCCAGGAACCAATAAAAACTCAACTTGCCAGAGGGGTTCTCCAGACTCGAGTGCCCGCAACATCGGGATATAAGGAGAAGGACTCGCCACTGGAATTTAGTCCCTCAGCAGTCATCGCTGGAAAATGTGAAAATGTTCTGTGGACCTGGACGAAACGTCGCGTTGGGAGAGAGAGAGAGAGAGAGAGAGAGAGAGAGAGAGAGAGAGAGAGAGAGAATTGTATAAGAGATAATAAAAAAACAAAATGACTCAACCAAATTTTATCATGCCCTTTGGTGCGTTGCTCGCCAGTCTAAGCAACAAAGAGAAAGCCGTCATCAGAAAAATAGAGAAGACTCTCTGCAAGATTAATAGTGCTGAAGCAGCAACCATTAATAATAATAATAATAATAATAATAATAATAATAATAATAATAATAACAGATACTCTTCGGAACCATCAGAAAAGAAAATACAGCCAACTAAGATGGGATGACAACCACCAGGAAATTCCTGAAGTTAATCCAAGTAAGAGACTTTGGGAAAACATATGGAGCAATCCGGTATCACACAACAAACTTGCACTATGGCTCCAGGAAGTCAAGGCAAAAGAAATGTTGAGAAAAAAACAATGATTCACAGAGACCACGACAGACGCAATCAGACACCAACTAAAGAAAAAGTCCAACTGGAAACTCCCAGGTCCCGGTGAAGTCCGTGGACACTGGCTCAAAAACTTCAAGGGCCAACACCCACGAATAGCAGAACAACTCCAGAATTATATCACAAACCGCCACGCGATAAAATGGATGACCACAGGGAGATATAGCAATTATCTACAGGATATCACCTACCTACCCACCAGTTATGTGGAAGTTACTAACAGTTATCATCAGTGAAAGACTATGCAACTACCTAGAGGATACAAACACCATTCCCAGCCAACAGAAAGGTTGTAGAAGGAAGTGTAGGAGCACAAAAGATCAGTTCCTGACAGACGAAATGGTTATGAAGAAGAAATTAACCAATATAAGCATGGCATGGATCAACTACACGAAAGCCTTCGACATCATACCACACACTGGCTAATAGAATGCCTGGAAAGATATGGGGTATCGGAAAACACCATCAGCTTCCTAAAAAAAATACAACACGTAACTGGAATACAGAACTTACAAGCCACGGGATAAGACTAACAGATGTTAACATCATGAGACGGATCTTTCTAGGTGACTCACTATCCCCACTACTCTTCGTAGTAGCTATGAATTCCATGACAAAAGTACCGCAGAGGATGGATTCTGTGTACCAACTCTAGAAGAAGAAAAATAGCCGAGAAGATAAACCTTTTTCGATGCAGATTACACGTGGCATAATAATAAGTAAAAAACTGAGGAATATGAAGGTACGCCGAAACGGTAATTAGTGAAAGGATCAAGATAAGTGGAAATGAGAAAACAAGATTACTTCTCGGATTTTGTCCGTTTCTAGCCTTTGAGAGGTTAAACAAAGAAAAGTATTAATCACAAGGGAAAAACTCCATACGGGTGTACACAGACTAATCACTGCACACAGGAGGAATATAAGTATTCTTGAAAAACATTCTTAAAACAGACTGCATAACGAACAACAAGAAAAGCTTACAACTACCTAAAAGAATCGGTTGCACTCGCAGTTTTTCCTGTTCTTCCATTCTAAATTCTATGCTCGGAATACATTTCATTTTCGTACCAGTCAAGGTCACAAATAAATATTAATCCCAATAAGGAGGAAAAAGAAGAAAAAAAATAAAAAAAAAAGCGACCACTTTGTGAAGTTTGTTCGAAAGGCCGAGACTGA
>NC_061105.1:22200314-22202814 GCF_015104395.2 Macrobrachium nipponense | reverse complement strand
AATGCAATTAAATGTAAATATCAAAAAATTATCTATTTTAAATATATTTCCTTACACCGTTTCAGGATAATTCATTTCATCATTTCATTTATGCTAACGTATCCAATATTTCCATATATTCACTTTACTAAAATAATTAAGATATTTGACAATTCACGTAATGTATATTATATTCATAAAGCTCCATTTCCACACGGACAATTTTATCGTTGAATGTGAACCTCATTCCTGAATGGAATACCATCTGAAATTGAGTCACTCACTCTGCAAAAGAGGAATTTTGAATATTGCAGCAAAAATAAGGCAAATGGCACGATGACTGCTACCTCCCTTTTTCTAAACCCAGACTCTTTCCTGTCACATATTTCCAACTTAAACTGAAACAGAAAACTACTTGAATACTTCTCTTTACATAAGGACATTATTCTTTACTTCAACAGTTTGAAAAGCAGTGCAGTGATTCCTGCTCTCGTTTTTTTCTCTCTGTTTTTACAGATATGTAAGCAATCTCACAAAGTGGTTCCCTTCTGCCTGCAGTGGATTTTTTTTGAAAACTTGAAAACAAGAACATCACCTGCAAGATGGATGATACGTAAGAGAATTTGTCCTCCAAATGTTAATGTAGTCTTTACATTTCAGGCCTCTCTCTCTCTCTCTCTCTCTCTCTCTCTCTCTCTCTCTCTCTCTCTCTCTCTCTCTCTGCAATTTTCGATAACTTTAGCTTAATTTTCCTTAATCCAGACTAGCTAAATAAGTCCCTCTTCGGTTTATTCACTGAAGACCTGATATTGCACCTTCAATACACCAGCATAATTTTATGGCATCTTCAGAACTGCCGGTAAGATCGTGATGACTTGGAATTTATTTCCGACTTTCGTTCATACTTTCAAAATGCAGACAGGAAGTGGACACGTGTGTGCGTGTGTGTGTTCTACGCAAACAATACTCCATGGTTTCAATCACACCCCTTAAATACATTGTTATCTATTCCTTGACAAAACTATCAAACAGATAGGACTCGAATCAGTCTCTTCAGAGGTCTCTCTTTAATCAACGATCACTCAGAAAGATGAGGTTGGATGAAACGAAAGAATCAATAGCAATGATCACTGCTCTCTCTCTCTCTCTCTCTCTCTCTCTCTCTCTCTCTCTCTCTCTCTCTCTCTCTCTCTCTCTCGTCGGCGCTGTTGTCAGTTCCATATACCCATCTATATTGCTACTTCATGTTATATAACAACTACTGACTATATTGAATTTTTTATTTTATTTTATTTTATAATTTACAGAACTGCACTTTTAGATCAAATTACTTCATTCGTTATAATTTTAGACTGGTAAATACGAACAGTCTAACTATGGCAAACTATGGCATCAGACCTAATCATATATACATATATATATATATATATATATTATATATATATATATATATATATAATATATATATATACAAACACGTGCATTAAAAGCTGACCTCAAGATTGGAAAACCCTCTTTTACATTACCGAACTTTCTCTTTGTAAAGGTCAACGTGAAGAGCAAAAACCTGTCTTTATCTAACCCATTTCACAAGGACGGAGGACGGAAGGAAGGATGACAAGTAAAACTGGGTCTAATCCTTAAAAAAGACGACATACCGCAATCTCTAGGAAACAGGAAAGGGTTCCACGTTCCACAGCCTTGCGGTGGGTGGAAACGACAAATCAATGAATAATCAAATTATCCTTCCTATGATCTTGAACTGTCTATGTAAATCATCAAAAGATAAATACAAGTTACAAGTCCCTGGGATGTCACTAAAAAACTCAATTTATTCTGAATATCCTGAATTTCAACATTACTAAGACAAGGAGAAACAAGATGGCGAGAAATCTAGCTGTTCCCATTAGAACGTGGATAATTTTGAATCTTATTCACGATTAGAATTTAAGTGCAAAGATTTCATCGCTGTCATGGACATAACAAAAGGGTTTAAGAATTCCATATTAAAATATGAATACTGAAGATTTCAGAGTTTTCTGAAAGTTGGTCTTCAAATATCCAGGGATAAAAGGGATATTTAACGATCCAGACTTTATGGCATCTTAATATGCTGTGTCCCAGAATTTACAGAGAGCCTGGAGTGTTACAGAATTTATGAGAACTCGAAGACTGGTTTAAAAATTCACGTTCATGATGATCATTTTCTTTTTTAGATGTTTTAAAAGTCATTACTAAGGGATGCACATTAAGCCGATACTGTACAATATGTATGTTGAATGTAACAAATTAATAATTTCCGACATTTAGCTTGGAGTGGTTGGAGGCAAAATAGAAATCTAAAGAATACAAGAGCTGATGTGCACGGATCTAAAAGTTGCCCTGAGAGAAAGCTACTGTATACCAGTCGGAGAAATTGGAGAGAAGAAGATTACAGAAAGCAAGCGGGAGTGAAGGCTATGAAGTGGGTGCAGCACCTCTCTATATCTCTGGGTGCAGCTACTGGCCGAAGGGACACTGC
>NC_061105.1:22186306-22193806 GCF_015104395.2 Macrobrachium nipponense | reverse complement strand
AGTTACCAGGAAGAGCGCTGGCATTTCTCATCTATGAGATCAACAACAGTCCTAATCAAAAAGATACAAAAGTATTCATAGACATATTGGAAGGATATGATCCTTCAAACTGGAATAAATCATCAGAAAGCATCATGAAAATAATTGAAGGAGTTCCAAATAAAATTCAAGTGGTCAAGAGACTTATAAAGAAAATTTACATCAATCAACATATTCCAACAAAGAAAATAAATAAGGTCAACATTGTGAATATACTAATTGATGCAATAGGAAAAAGAATGCCAAAAGCATGCAAACTGTGTAAGATGTGGTATAACATAGTCAAACCACAAAACCTGATCAGAAAATGTTCTGCATGCAACATTCTCACGCATCCACAATGTGCTGAAGTCATGCAAAATACGAGTAAGGATACCAGGGTATTTTGCTCAACATGTCTCTCATGGATAGACAGTGTTATTAAATCAAGACTTAATGTGCAAATAGTAGAAGATGAAGGAGAAGAGGAAGAGGAAGAAGAGGAAAACGGAAGAGAAGAAAACAAAACTGAAATGACAAAAAAAAAAAAAATTATGAAAACAAAGAGCAAGACAAGAGTATGGATGCAGAGATACTCATAGATACTACATATGAGACAATCAAGCAGCATACATATGAAGAAATAGATTACGACATGACCACACAAAATAAAATCCTGAAGAGGCTTTACCCAGATCTGCATACTGATGGGAAAGGGATAGAAAAAATAGACAAGAAAGACAAAGTCTGCACCCTTTTGAAAGGAGGGAATTGCAGATTCACTGAAAGATGTTATTACAAACATCCCAAGGTATGTCACAACAATGAAATCTATGGTAAATGTGCATACCTAGATGGCTATGCAGATGAATGCAGAGATCTCCATCCTAAAATATGCAAAGATCTAAAAGAAGGATGTAAGTTCAACAAAAAATGTAAATATATGCACCCTGTAGCCATGAATCAAAATCAATTTAATAATCAATTAAATAATAAAATCCAAAATAAAAAAAGAAACAAATAAAGAGAGGAACAAAGAACACGAGGTGAAGGAAAAAAAACCAGCCGTCACTGCGATTTGGAGTGTCAGCAAAGAATTTGCAAGCATCAGCTCCAAGATACAGCTCAAGAGACAAAACTGTATATATAATGCTAGGGGATGGTGCAGATACGGAGAAAATTGCAGATTCATACACAAAATGAGTAATTATGATGAAGGAAGATCAAATATATTGGAAAAGTTGGATTTTTAATGTCAGAATTTCTGGAAATTAAGAAAACAACAACATACCAGAACAGGAAAGAGACATGGGAAAATCCTTATTATTACCCATATTAAATGAAGGAGATAACACGCAAACCATCATAGTGATGAATGCGCAGGGTTTAGTTATGAGTAACTCAAAAAGAAAAATGAGTACTTAGAAGAACTAACCCAAATTGAAAAGAAAATAGATATAGTGAATATAAGTGAAACCTGGTATTCCCAAGAGACCGGTAATGATGATCAAATAAAAGAGTTCCAAACTTATAGATCAGATAGAAAAAATAGGAATCAATGGGGAACCGCGATATATGGGAAAGACATAAAACAAGGAAAAATATATGAGAAATATAGTAACTCAGAATGTGAACTAGTAGCGGTAGAATTTGAATCTGAAAATTTAATGAACATAGTAAAATATAGACCCCAAATACTAAAGAGTTTGACACAATAATAGAAAAATTGGATGATATATGTAGAAGTCACAAGGACTGGACTATTCTCCTATCCGGAGACTTTAAGTTTTCTCTCGTAGATTGGAAAGAATGAATAGGAGATTGTGGTTGTATTTATACATATAAAAAAGAAAGTAATAGCACAGGAGATAAGAGGCAATTCGAAAAGCTATTAGATATGCTACTGGAATACAACATTTAACAAATAAATCACCTGCCAACAAGAAAGAAAAATACTGTAGACCTAGTATTTGTGAATGAGGTGAATTATGTTAAGAAATAATAGTTTATAATGCGAGTATTTCAGACCATAATGTCATAGAATCAACAGTTCATTCCAAAGCAAGTGAAAACAGAGATAAGGAAGAGATGGAAAAGTGGGAAGGATATGGAAAATACAATTTCTACAGTAAAAATTTAAAATGGTCAGAAATAAATGAAGAATTAAACAAAGATTGGGATAACATTTTCGTAAGTGATGATATACAGATAAATACGGAGATACTATATAAAATATTAGAGAAAATAGTGGATAAATATAAACTGAAATAGAAAAGTCATGCATACCAAGAGACAGAGGGATCATGTTCCAGAAAATCAGAAAGTGGGAAAAAGGTCTTGCACAAGAAAAAAATGCAGGGAAAGTGATGGAACTAAAAAGTAAGATAGAAAATGCAGAACAAAAAATTATACAATTAAAAGAAAATAAAAAACGGGACTTGGAAGAAAAACCCTAGTAAATATCAAGCAAAGCCCCAAACTATTGTACTCATATCCGAAAAAGATGAATAAAAGAAGAATAGAAATAGGCCCTCTAAGAATTGAAGGGAGATTAACGAATGAAAAAAAGGAAATATGCAACATATTGGCAGAAAGATATAAGAGAGAATTTACCCCTAGAATTGATAATGAAGATAATGATAGAGAAATAAGGGATGAAAATAGTGAATATTTAGCAGACATAGATATTAATGAAGCCGATATTGTGCAGGCTATTAATGAAATTAAAAATGGAGCTGCAGGTGGGCCTGATGGTGTCCCTGCTGTTTTGTTAAAAAAAGTAGTTCATTCTATTGCAAAGACCCTTGCAATATTATTATGACAAAGTGTAGATACAGGCAAGATTTATGATGAGCATAAATTAGCATATATTACCCCTACTTTCAAAAGTGGAGCAAGACTAGAGGCAAGTAATTATAGGCCTGTGAGTCTAACATCACATATTATGAAAGTGTATGAAAGGGTAATGAAGAAAAATACTGTGAAACATTTAATAAAAAATAATTTGTTTAATATAGGACAACATGGTTTTGTACCCGGAAAAAGTACACAAACCCAACTGTTAGTCCACCGTGAGAACATATACAAAAATATGAAAAACGGAAAAGAAACAGATGTGGTTTATCTAGACTTTGCAAAAGCTTTTGACTAGGTAGATCATAGTATATTAGCGAAGAAAATTAGAAAACATAATAAGTGGACAAAGTAGGAAGATGGATAAAAGAATTTTTACACAACAGAAAACAGATAGTTATTGCAAATGATGAGGAATCAGATGAAGCTAAGGTAATATCCAGTGTGCCACATGGCACGGTGCTAGCTGCATTCCTGTTTGTTATTATGATTGCAGACATAGACAGTAATGTTAAGGAATCGGTAGTTAGTAGTTTCGCCGATGACACAAGAATAAGTAGAGAAATTACTTGTGATGAAGATTGGAACGCACTACAAAGAGACCTTAACAAAGTATATGATTGGGCAGAGGTAAATAGGATGGTATTTAACTCTGATAAATTTGAATCAATAAATTATGGAGATAGAAAAGGAAAGTTATATGCATATAGGGGACCTAATAATGAGACAATCACAAATAAGGAAGCAGTTAAAGACCTTGGTGTGATGTTGAATAGGAACATGTTATGCAATGATCAAATACCAATTCTATCGGCAAAATGTAAAGCAAAAATGGGAATGTTGTTACGGCACTTCAAAACAAGAAAAGCTGAACACATGATTATATTTTATGAAACGTATGTTTGTAGTCCATTTGAATATTGCAATATGATGTGGTACCCACACTAGCAAAAGGATATTGCACAAATAGAGAGTGTACAAAGGTCCTTTACAGCTAGAATAGAAGAAGTTAAGGATCTTGACTACTTGGAAAGACTACAGTTTTTAAAATCATATAGTCTAGAAAGGAGAAGAGAATGCTACATGATAATTCAGGCATGGAAACAGAAGGGATTGCAGAAAACATCATGGCGCTAAAAATATCAGAAAGAACAAGCAGAGGTAGATTAATAGTGCCCAAAACTATACCAGGAAAAATAAGGAAAGCACACAAGACATTAATCCACTACGCACCAGCATCGACAATGCAGTGTTTATTCAATGTGTTGCCGGCTCATCTTAATAATATATCAGGAGTGAGCGTAGATGTGTTTAAGAATAAGCTTGACAAATATCTAAGCTGCATCCCAGACCATCCAAGATTGGAAGATGCAAAATATACTGGAAGATGCACTAGCAACTCTCTGGAAGACATTAGAGGTGCCTCACACTGAGGGACCTGGGAAAATCCGAACAAGATGTAAAGTCTGTAAGGTAAGGTAGGGTAAGGTCTCTCTCTTCGAAGAGGCAAGATTTTTTCTATATCAGAACGGAGGCATTCAAAAAGTTCCTCTCATATTTGTCCTGAGTTTTTCTGTCTTTACAAGTCTTTGTTATGTCGGTGAATACTCTGGCCAATGGTTGCCATTTGCTAATTGTGAATTTTGGGAATATATATATATATATATATATATATATATATATATATATATATATATATATATATATATATATATACACACACACACACGCGCAATACTATTTATATGTTATCATCCTCAGAGAGGATGAGGGATGTAAAACTTACCTGATCGAAAATGATAACTGGTAAACGGCAACTGTGAAATGGTAACATGACGAAAAGGCACTGGGCGACTTCCTCTCTCTCTCTCTCTCTCTCTCTCTCTCTCTCTCTCTCTCTCACAACCAACCAATCGACCTCTGTGCAACTCACATATCACAATTACCTGAGGTCGTTAAATCAGACTCACAAATGACAAAAATACAGTATTTATTAGTAAACAACAAAATGACTAACTAAATAAATCAAATTCTCAATGCACAAAAGGATTAGCTGAAAAAGTCAAAATCTGAAACTTTAGTTTCTAAACACAACCCAATGAAAACTCCATTATAATTCAAACAGGAAACCCAAATAGCCCTGGGGATCGGACCAAACCCGTCCACCCCTTTCTCTGCAATAACTAGACATCAGTCATAAGATAGGTAATCAAAAGTCATAATGTCTCTTAACACCATTACCATAAAACTACCAGATAGGTTCCCATTGAACCTACCAGATCTTTCTGAAGAGAAAAAAAATCCCACCTTTCTGGAGAGAAAAAAAATCCCGTAAATAAATTGTAAATAAACCAAAACTATTTAAATCAATTCTCCTGGAATAAAGTCACATAAAAAAGGATATCTCTGAAACAAATGTTCAAGATACAAAGAGACAAAGCCACACTTGTGCTTAAAAGTACGCTTACTCATTTCAGCACTAATCATACACAAAGAAATAACACATTGTTGTTCTAAAAATGAGCTGCTTCTAAGAGCCCAGTTATCTTACTCTCCCATTATGTAGGGGAACAGCTAGCTCCTAAGTACATAGGTACAAACTTTTCTCACAAGACAGCAGGTAAAGATTAAATTTTGTTTAGTGAGGAATTTTTAATATTTGACTAGGAGATTGAGTATATTAATTAATGACAGATTTGTGTAGTAAAATAAAACAAGACTTTAGTTTTTCTATGATCATGTAGACTTTTTAAATACAGACACACGCTGACTTTAGAGAATTCCCAACTTCACGTGATGGTGACGATGGAAATGGCTTGGTTCTACAATACCAAAGATGAGTCGAGTGTACACACGAGTGGCGATGCTATGGATTGCCTTTGCAACGGATGAGATGTCGTCGGTATATCATCTCAGGATATGTTCTGGGATAAATCAAGAGTCTACAATCTTCTATGAGGCGGGTGCGAGTCGCACTTGCATGGAAGTCGCAGGATATTTCCTTGACAACGAGGTGGTGACCACGTTTCCTTCAGTAGAAAACGTCAAATCTATAGCTTCGCAATGAGGGGGTGTTGGATACACTTACGGGGGTTGTAGACGCTGAATAATGGCGCGTGCTGAGTTGTTTCGAGATGGTTTACATACTCGGCCTGTGTCTATAACTATTTGTCGAGTTCCGCCTATGTTAAGAGATGGATGAATTCTTCTTCAATGAACGCTTCACAATTCCAGTGATTGCGGTTATGCTAGCAGTCATACTGTTCACAATTTGTGCGTTAGGTGTTCTTAAGCTTATGTGCACCCGGCGAGGCACAAGGGTTCCAGCAACGCAGGTAGCCCTAAATCATGTGGCAATTAAAACATTGTGTATTAGTTGCTGATGTGGTGTGCGACAGGAGTGCACAAAAGACATAGGTGGTCGAGCTGTAATAAAGAAGGAAGTAAATGTGTCGGTGTTTTGTGATACATCAGTTTTCTTGGCTTGGAGACAGAAAGAGCCTAGCGACAGCCTTCCTCGAAGAAGGAATTGTTGAATATGCATTTGTGAGGCCGAGGCCTGTACAACCAGTTGTTATGGGACTCTAAGGTGTGGCTGATAACTACGTGCGTTTGTGCGTGTAATGATGGGTGCAATTGCCCAATACTTAGTGGAGAAAAGCCACACGCTCCGGAGGCAAGGTAAAAGACGGTTCGGGGGACACGGAGTGTTGGAAGAAACCCATCGAAGAGGTATGGCACATTTAAAAGACTTAAGAACAGTTTCCTTTGAAAAGAGAGAAGTGTGATGTGCATACATTTATTTAACATTAATTAATTAATTGTGTGATGGGAAATATAATGGATATGTCTCTTTGTTTCAGATCGGTCCTATGTCATTATTCTAGAGACGGGATTCTCTAAAGACTTGACTATTGAATTGTAGTGGTTGAAAATTTGGGAGTTTGGGGTGATTACTTAGTTTAATTCAGGGGTGTAGAATGATAATTTACAGTTCTTTTGTGGGTCAGACTTAGTTCTTAAAATGACATTATTTAGTCACTTTGTTTCGTATAATGCTCATCTAGTTTGGGAAATAAATAGCATATTTTTGTATTTACGTGAATTAGCCTAGTTTGATATAGTTTGCAGAGAGATGGCCAGCTACTGAAAGGTAAGAGTTGCCACTGATGTAGTTTTGATTAGTGGGTTATATATATATATATATATATATATATATATATATATATATATATATATATATATATATATATATATATATATATATATATATATATATATATATATATATATATATATATATATATATATATATATATATATCTCATCCTCTCATTACCAAAACTATTTCAAAGTTGTCTCAAGTTTCACTTATATGTTTTTCGAATTAACAAAATAAATGAATAAACTAGACTTTCACTCAGTTCTCTTATGCTTATGGAACCTAACCCCCCCCCCCCCCCCCCTCCTCCCACTCTCTCTTCTTTTGAAGGATATGGGCCAATTAATCTCTGGAGAGAGAGAGAGAGAGAGAGAGAGATAGCATTGATTTTTTTTTTTTGTTAATCTACTGGAATAGAACCTTTGACGAGAAACCTTACCTGAATCCTACCTGTCAGATTGCGAAAC